>NC_142525.1:4925000-5095000 GCF_964205215.1 Stylophora pistillata
ATTTTTACTGGCTGTATAAATGCAAAATACAAGAAAGTCGTGACTGTTTAAAGAAACATTTTGAACACTTTCGAGTGTATTTGTCGATAATTCGAGTCAAAAATAAAATCTTCAACACTTACTAGGTTCACTGCTTCCGTGAAGTCATCTTGTATTCTCTCATCTTCTCCTAAAACATCCAAAATAGCTTCTAAATCATCACCAAACATGAACAGCCCGTCTGTCTCGTCCGCCATATTGCTTTATGATGTGCAGGGTCACGATCACGTGATGGACCCGTTCAACCTCAAAAGCGACCGACCTTCTGAAGTTTGCCGGGTTTCATAACCAGTTCCCCTCTACTAACTATGCACTGACTCGCCATATTCAATCTTTACCCGATTTTCCATTTCTTTTTTCAATAAATTCTGGAAAGACGGAGTAAATTCTGAGGATTCACGCTACACGTGGATAAGACTCCAAGTTCCATTATGCCATCTCTACCCCGATTTTCCATTTCTTTTTTCAGCGGTGAATTCTACGATTAGCGCTAATCGTTAGCCCCTTAAAATAAAGCAATACGCAAATAGCTTAATTGTAATTAGGAGTTTTTTATAACGCCGGCCCGCTTTCAGTTATTATTAATTAATTAACTTCTATAGAAATCAAAAAATTAGACACAACGCGCTATGTAATGTACTGTTCCTCTTTAATTGTAATCATTCTCTAAAGAAGTCTTAACTGGGGTCGAAACGCGTCCGAAATAAATGAGAAGCTTACAACTACAAAAAGTGTTTCTTTGTGCGGCTCGCTAGTCTTAATAGAAGATAGAAAAAATTCCACATTTAAAAAATGTTTGTGTTCTTAGTGAATTCTAGAAAAGCGGGATAAATTCTGAGAATTCGTCCTTTGAGTGGGATAGATCTTGGAGAGCCAAATCCAATCTTTAACCCGATTTTCCATTTTTTTTTTCAATATACTCTAGAAAAACGGGATGAATTTTGAGAATTCGGCCCACAAGTGGCTAATACCTTTGGTTCTCATATCCCATCTTCACCCCGATTTTCCATTTAATCAGTGGATTTTAGAAAAACGAGGTAAATTCTGAGCATTCATGCTACAAGTGAATAATACCCGAAGTTCCCATATGATATCTTTACCTCGATTTTCCATTTTTTTCCAACAAATTATAGAAAAACGAGTTAAAATCTAAGAATTCATCCTCCAAATGAAATCAGATCCCAAGTTGCTTATCCAGGCTTCAACCCGATTTTCCATTTTTTTTTTTTTTTTTTCAATGAATTCTGGAGAAACGGGATTAATTCTACGAATTCATCCGCAAGTAGGTAACACGCTAAGCTCCCATATGATGATCTATACCCCGATTTCCCATTTGATCAGCGAATTCGAGAAAAATGGGGTAAATTCTGAGCCTTCCTGTTACAAGTGAATAATACCCGAGGTTCCCATATGCCCGAATTTCCATTTTTTTTTTCAGTGAATTTGACAAAAAACGGGGTAAAAACTAAGAGTTCATTCTCCGAATTAATAGATCCCAAGTTGCCATAGCCAATCCTTAACCCGATTTTACATTTTTTTTTCAATAATTCTATAGAAAAACGGCATGAATTTTGAGAATTCGGCCCACAAGAAGACTAAGTTCCCATATGCCATCTTCACCCCGATTTTCCATTTGATCAATGAATTTTAGAAAAACGAGGTAAATTCTGAGCATTCATGCTACAAGTGGATAATACCCAAAGTTCCCGTATTATATCTTTACCCCAATTTTCCATTTTTCAACAAATTCTAGAAAAACGGGGTAAAATCTAAGAATCCATTCTCCAAATGAAATAGATCCCAAGTTGCTATATCCTGTCTTCACCCCGATTTTCTATTTTTTTCAATGAATTTTGGAGAAACGGGATTAATTCTGCGAATTCATCCGCAAGTGGCTAACACGCTAAGTTCCCATATTATGATCTTTACCCCGATTTCCCATTTGATCAGCGAATTCGAGAAAAATGGGGTAAAAACTGAGCCTTCATGTTACAAGTGAATAATACCCGAGGTTCTCATATGCCCGAATTTCCATCTTTTTTTTTTCAGTGAATTTGACGGAAAACGGAGTAAAATCTAAGAGTTCATTCTCCGAATTAATAGATCCCAAGTTGCCATAGCCAATCTTTAACCCGATTTTCCATAAGTTCCTATATGCCATCCTTACCCCGATTTCCCATTTGATCAGCTAATTCGAGAAAAACGGGGTGAATTCTGAGCCTTCATGCTACAAGTGAATAATGCCTGAGGTTCCCATATGCTATCTTTACCCCCAACTTCCATGGTTTTTTTTCAGTGAATTTGACAAAAAAGGGGTGAAGTCTAAGAGTTTATCCTCCGAATTAAATAGATCCCAAGTTGCCATAGCCAATCGTTAACCCGATTTTCCATTTTTTCTTTCAACGAATTCTAGAAAAACGAGATGAATTTTGAGAATTCGGCCCACAAGTGGCTAGTACCCTAGGTTTCCATATGCCATCGTCACCCCAACTTTCCATTTGATGAGTGAATTTCAGAAAAAAGAGGTAAATTCTGGGCATTCATGCCACAAGTGGATAATACCCGAAGTTCCCATACGATACCTTTCAATTTTCAATTTTTTTTTCAACAAATTCTAGGAAAACGGGGTAAAATCTAAGAATCCATCCTCCCTGATGAAATAGATCCCAAGTTGCTATATCCAGTCTTCAATCCGATTTTCCATTGCTTTTTTCAATGAATTTAGGAGAAACGGGATTAATTCTGCGAATTCATCCGCAAGTGGCTATCACCCTAAGTTCCCTTATGCCATCTTTACCCCGATTTTCCATTTGATCACCGATCGAATTCGAGAAAAACGGGGTAAATTCTGAGCCTTCATGTTACAGGTGAATAATACCCGAAGTGCCCACATGCTATCTTTATCCCGAATTTCCAATTTTTTTCTCATTGAATTTGACAAAAAACGGGGTGAAGTCTGAGCGTTCATCCTCCGAATTAATTAGATCACAAGTTGCCATAGCCAATCTTTAACCCGATTTTCCATTTTTTTATGAATTCTAGAAAAACGGGACAAATTCTACGAATTCATCCGTAAGTGGCTAACACGCTAAGCTCCATATGCCATCCCCTTTACCTGGTTTTTCCATTTGAACAGCGAATTCTAGAAAAACAGGGTAAATTCTGTGAAATTCATCCTTAAGGTCCTTTAGGTGGAATATATCCTAATGACTTGCCATAGCCATCTTTACCCGATTTTCGATTTGATCATTATGTGAATTTGTCGTAAACGGGGTAAATTATGACAAATCCACCCAAAAGTACAACAAATCCGACAATAATTTAGAAACAGTACTAAAAAAAGAGCAGCTTAAAACAGCGGAACCGGACCGTAATGAAATTTAGAGACAGAACTAAAGAAAGTATAGCTAAAATCAGCGGAACCGTAATAAAATCACATCACAATCTACTATTTCAAATTTCACAATCTACTACTTCAGATTTTTGCCATACAGCAAAAACCTACGATATTCGAAATAATCAACTGAAGGCCAAACTTCTGTGATTGAATGAAGACTTCGTGACGCAGACAAATTATCAGAACTTTGACCTCTCAGTCGATCTTACCTCCGGCAGATCAGCGAAGCGTCAGAACTTTATAATTTTATGTCGACGAACCATAATCTACGATCTTCAACTATTCAAAAAAATAAAACAGTTGTGATATGGGTAAAATGTTGTCACTGAAGTCGCAAGTCGAACAATGACGTCTGTAAATAAAGCAAGACTGCAAATGAAGCGTGAACAATAACGCATCCTTTGGTCAAAAGTCGCTTTGTTATTTACGTAGCAAGTTGCTCTTCCACGTTTAGGACGTTTAGATTAGAAGAACGATGCGATCACACGACGTTAACGAAGGAGTGATAGAACTTCAAGGAAAGTAATGTGAGAGATTGCGAACAGCGTGTTTTCCTGAGATCAGTTGCAAGTTGCGTGTCAAATTTTCTACTTATCCCGACCCCCTTGAATGTGCACTTTTCTTGAATACATAACTGCAACGGAATCTCTTAACCAGTCCCAAGCCGCATGTCGCTCCATAGATCACAGGATGTGATTGGCCATTGTATCACCTTACGTCAGAGGACATATCTACAACAAGAGGACATAAGTGCAACGGTACATGCGCATGTGTCAGCATTAGATTCAATCCACCAAAACCACCTCGGTCGAGAGGGACTGAGATTGAATGATGGACACCTCATGACGAATTATACGTCTCAATAGTTTTGAAGCTGCGAAAACATGCCGATTCATCCCGATGACTTGAGTGGAATATTTGTTTGGAAAATTGCGTCAAAACTTTACACCCGAGAAATGGTAAGTACTAATTTATTTTGTTGATGGTAGTGTTATAAAACGTTCCGCGCAATTTTAGGCAGATACTTCCGATATTTGAAAGGTGCCAAGGTATTTGGTAGTTTTGGTGGATGTCGGGCGTGGACATCCACCAAAACAGTGATCAAAATCAACAACAGTACTTTTTTAATTTTATCTGTGGCCAATGTTAGACCTTCAAGGAAGCAAAAGAATTATATTCCCCTAAACATTAGCAGTTTACGTTCTGGCTAATTTTTTCTTATAATGCACAATTGCTGACCAAACGTTCATCATGAAATCATAAGACATGAAGTTAGATTAAAGTGGTTTTGGTGGATGTTTCTCTCTCCATCCACCAAAACCACCATCATAACAATTTCTGTTACTTCCATTAGAGAGGAATAGTTTGACCTGCTACTGGAGTAATTAACCACAATTTATTTCTTTGTACATAGATATTTTTTGCAAAGTTCTTAAGTCAGCAGCTTTTATTATTAAAACCATAATCATCACATGGTGTTCAATGTAGAATACAAAAGGTTTTAGTGTGGCAATCATGTACTCTTGAAATATGATAAGAGAGAGTTTTTAACTGATTTAACAGATGCTTGCAACAAAATTCCATATCCAGAAGTTTCTTCCCCTACTTCCTCTAAAATCATTACCTTTGAATACTACAAATCAGCACATCAGTAATTGTTATCAGGGGTCTGAATATCTTACAAATCTTTCACATTGATTACAAGTAACCTATTTCACATGAATGATTAATTATACACTCAAGATGTAGAATAGTAATAGTTTAATATTTGTAGTGCTCAAATTCCATTTACATATGATCAAATGCGCATCACAATTATAGAATATAAAAATTACATCAGATAATGAATTACAGTAAGACCCTTATCAAATTTACAAAACTAATACAAACCTTATCTAAATTGTAAAAAACTATTAAACCATGCACAATTCAATCCTAATTAAAGGCTAAATTAAAAAGGTGTGTCTTAAGTAAAATTTTAAATTTACTAAAATCAGTCTCGTTACAAACTTTATATGGAAGACAGTTTCAAAGTTTAGGTGCTACACACATGTAAGCACGATCACCTAATGTTTTCTTTGTTATGGCATTTGGTGCTTGCAGCATGAGACCCTTATTACTAGATCTTAAGTTTTATGGTCCATTCTGCTGCAACTTAACAAGATCTTGTAAATAGATTGGACCATGTCCATTAATTGCTTTGAAAGTTATCATGATAAATTTGAACTGTATTCTAAACTGAACAGGTAACCAGTGCAGTTCTCGTAGAAGTGGAGTGATGTGACACATCTTTGGGATATTAAAAATAATCCTTGCTGCCGAACTTTGAAGGCGTTGGAGCTTAGATAATTCTCTAGCTGGTAAACCATATAAAATACTTTTACAGTAATCTATCCGTCCAATTACTAAGGCATGTATCAATGTTTGTGATGCTTTCTCATCTAAGCATCATTAGCTTACATTTTACAAATTATTTCCCCTTTTAATGTATGGATAGACAGTGAAAGACCTTTGCCACTTTGTTAAATAGAATCATAATATACCATGTATTTTGTGATAAATTATTTACCACAACATAGGACAGTTGTTGCTGAATGTTTTTGTTTGATTGTTTGTTTTTTTTGCATACAACATCTAAAACAATGGAGGGGATAAATTTAAATGGAAAGTTTTATTAGTGGTTAAAATTAAAGAACATTGGAAGATCAAATTAACTTTATTACCCAAATTAACTTTGATTTCTTGCTTATGCCAGGCTCCTAATATTCAAAAGCATTATTATTTTTGTGTTCTTTTGTGTAACATAACTTGAAAAATAAACACAGAGAAAGGCAAACACAAAGGAATAAATCAGTACAATGAAATATATGAAGCTCATATATTTTGAACTGCGGTATTAGATACGTATGATGCACGCTCCTCGCAGTAGATAGCGCTATTTAAGCAATAGCGAAAATCAGACCTGAAAAAAATCAAGCCTGTACGGGATTCGAACCACTGACCTCTGCGATACTAGTGCAGCGCTCTCACCAATTGAGCTAACAAGCCAACTGGGAGCAGGCCGTTAAGTTGATTCGTAATAAACCCGTGAAAGTGATAAATCAGTACAATGACATATATGAAGCTCATATATTTTGAACTGCGGTATTAGATACGTATGATGCACGATCCTCGCAGTAGATAGCGCTATTTAAGCAATAGCGAAAATCAGACCTGAAAAAAATCAGGTCTGTACGGGATTCGAACCACTGACCTCTGCGATACTAGTGCAGCGCTCTTACCAATTGAGCTAACAAGCCAACTGGGAGCAGGCCTTTAAGTTGACTCGTAATAAACCCGTGAAAGTGATAAATCAGTACAATGAAATATATGAAGCTCATATATTTTGAACTGCGGTATTAGATATGTATGATGCACGATCCTCGCAGTAGATAGCACTATTTAAGCAATAGCGAAAATCAAAGAGCGCAGCACTAGTATTGCAGAGGTCAGTGGTTCGAATCCCGTACAGGCCTGATTTTTTTTTTTTTTTTCAGGTCTGATTTTCGCTATTGCTTAAATAGCGCTATCTACTGCGAGGATCGTGCATCATACGTATCTAATACCGCAGTTCAAAATATATGAGCTTCATATATTTCATTGTACTGATTTATCACTTTCACGAGTTTATTACGAATCAACTTAACGGCCTGCTCCCAGTTGGCTTGTTAGCTCAATCGGTAAGAGCGCTGCACTAGTATCGCAGAGGTCAGTGGTTCGAATCCCGTACAGGCCTGATTTTTTTCAGGTCTGATTTTCGCTATTGCTTAAATAGCGCTATCTACTGCGAGGATCGTGCATCATACGTGCAAAGGAATAAACTTGAAGCTAAAGCAAAGTTTAATTTGAGCCATAGCTGATTGAAATACTGAGCACTTAACCCATTTGGTAAAGTTTATGTATATGTCAGCCAGCTTGTCACAAGTCTTCCCCCTCTCCTCCTAAAGTCTCTATAAACAAATTTTACAATGTGGTCCTGCCATGATGATAAGTATATTACAGCTCCTCAATTTCCTTCTCTCAAAACAAAGTAACTCTGAATTTAATAATGTGATGGACTTGATAAAACTCTACCAATAACTGGCTGCTACTCGTAACATTAATTTCTTGATATTTAAACCAAACTGTTTTGAAGTTTTAATATTCTGTGATCTTTACATTTTTGGCACTGCCATTTCCTCTTTGAGTTGATTGCCCACTCTTGTTCTCCCCCCTCTTGAGTGAGACTTACTTCCTCATCCAACTCATCTATAACAACAACAACAAAAGAAAGCGGTATGGTAAAATCAAGGGATGTCTCGTCAAGGAGGGGCAAAGATCACAGATATACGATAATCAATACGCTATAAATAAGAACCCTAATGCTTCATTTTGCAGTGATCACCTTCTTTTTCATTTTCAGACCAGACTGGAACCTCCATATGCGTGTTTACTTGTTCTGAGTGGGAACAAAAGAAAAAGGAATCAGCGTTGTAAACTTTTCTCCACTTATCTGTCTTTATGTGGACATTTGCAGGGTCAATTCTTGAAATGCGGTTTTTAACCGTAGCTCGATACACGTGCGTGTGCAGGTCAGACACAGGCGCAGGTCAGATGTCCTAGGGAAATATCGTCGGTTTGTGTCTTGTGCTGATCATCTCGAAACAAGACCTCTTTCACAAAGATTTTCAAATGCCGTCTCTTTTCATATATTTCCTTAACTCCCCCCGCAACGAGCTCGTGGATCCTCTGGATGATCTTCTGATCAAGGGGTTGAGATATTCCAGCGACCTATAGAAATAAAAAACTCGAACTGTGAAAATGCTCGCTATTTCAAGTGGGAACGCCCTAGTAATACACACCTATACGTTATTTACTCCTTTGCCATTTTTTTGTACTGTGTGAACGTTTGAAATTGTACTTTAACAACAACAAAGAAAACGAAATCATGGCAAAAAATGTACAGGCACTTTTATGTCACACTTTGACCGGCTTGCTCGCCGCGTACTTTTTTTCATTGACCGTTGCATTAATTCGTGTTGAACACTAAGTTACCTCGCCAACGAAGTGATTCTGATGGTCTGTAATGAGAGTTAGTTCAATGTAGATCCTTCTTTCGTACCTAGCGATCCCTTGTAAAGCTTTTCGCAAATTTCTAGACGCAGTCTCCCATCTCTTTTCGCTGTCTTCTTGAATCTGAAAGACTAAAAGTCAGACATTTGAAGGAAAAAATGGATGTCTTGTAACAGTAAACTGAATGCCTCTGATGCAGTGCACAAATAAGCTTTTTCCGCTGCTTCAACCCAACTTTTCTGTCAGGTTTTAAAATTGATTCATGGCGTTTATGTGGATGAAAAGACAACTTGGTGCTGGCAGTGTGTTAGCTTTGTTTGACCACACTAACTTCCAGACACGGAGAAAAAACATCAGGAAGCTCGAAGTGTCTTGAATAATAAAAAACGAGACCACCCAGTTTCGTTCCAGTCAATAGGCCGGTGATTAAGTAGCATGAATTTTGGACAGTGATAACACTTATCGGATTTATTAAACCGAATTCGTTCTGTCAATACATGAGTGGAACAATAAATGCTCTGCAAATAATAAAATTTCTCGCATTTTTATCTGTACTTTGCAGTCAAACTTCCGCGTGTCTTGAAGGAGAAATCTTCTTTTCTTGAACACGAAATCTTTGTGACCAGCCTTCTGTAAAAGACAAGTATATCAGCGTAAGATGAGTGATAGTGCATTTCTCAAGCTGTATATTTTTTGGAATGTGAAGAAACAGAAGTGTCATTGCGTGATGCCTTGAAAGATGAGGAGCCGACATACGACAGCTTGATAGAAATAAAAAAGCGCAGAATTGCGTTTATTTTCTCTTTTGTCAGCAGCATACGTCAGGTGAAAGGTTTTTATAATCGGTAAGTTCTAAACCATCTTCAATTTAGCCGAGATTGAAGTGTTATCGCGTTTGTCATAAAAGAATTCTGTGATCATATGACCCAGTGATCGATGTGTATCTGACCTTTCGGGTTCTCAAGCCATAAGTGACAGTAGTAACACCAATGTCGCGGATGAGAAAAATATGTGTATGTACAGTGCAATATTTCATTTACTTCTTCTGCGTCTTTTCGTTTCCTTTTCTCTCCAGCTTTTCTATCTTTGCCGTGCTGACAATCGAACACTTTCCTTCCCAAAATTATGAAAGACACACCATTAAAAGGAATTTTTTGTACCTTTAACGTCTGGTGGATCTTCCCAGAGTATTTTGTGACTTCTGTTCGAGTGATCTGTTGTTAAATTGTGATGGAAGATAGGATCAGTAGAGCAAGGACGAGAGTGATACAAGCTAGCACGACGTAAAGCTTTCAAAAATATATGGGCATACCAGTGTTTCCGAAACCTTTGTCAGCCTTAAAGCAATAAAACTTCGTCGTCGATCCTGTTTCGAATTCCGCAATGAGTTTATACGCCTCATCAACAGAATTTACGTATCCAAAATTATCCGCATCTCTACCATCAGGCACGCTTTAAAATTCCCGCCATATGTTTCTGTTTGTTCTTCGGGTGTTCGGCTATGTCTCGTCCTCGGAGACCCAGGGGCTGTGGGTCGATTTCAAGTTAGGGCATGAAGAGCCCCTAGGAACATTGTCTTTCAAAACTAGTTCTAAAAGGTCGCAGTCGTTCTGTCATCTGATTGGTGCCAGAAAATCTTTGTGTTTTTCTGCCCAATCAGAGTGAAGTGTACTTTAGAGTCCTTTCGTGTGTTTTAACACGGACATACACCCTATGCAGAACGAAAAGAGACTGGGAGCGTTTAACTTGAAAACGAGGCTAGTTGGGCCAAGTAAATAAAAATGGCCGCCTGATGTGAAGAGCGCCAGGTTTTGAAAATGCCGCAAAACTGTTGCGTGCCAAACTGTACCAAAAAGAAGTACAGAACCGAATGTGGGGAGAAAATTTCTTACTTTAAATTTCCGGACGACACTATCCTAAAAAAGCGTTGGCTCCATGCCATTCGTCGAGACGAAGGAAAAGAGTTTAGAGTCAGCGAAAACACGAAGGTCTGTTCTCGTCATTTTAAGCCCGAGGACTTGGTTAAAGCTGTTGGAGGTCAGCGTGTTTATGTGAAGGCAGGGGTAATTCCATCTCGATTTTCGTGGTCCAAAGCAGGTTCTCCGAAAAAGAGAGCACCTCCTAAATGTCGCAATATTTCTTCTATAACAGGGTGTTCAAACAAGGAGTTGCAACAATCTCAAAGTCAAAGTCAAACAACTGCAAATGCAGCTAAAGCAACTTTTGAAACCTGTACTTCATCGGCAGCTATTAGTTATCCTGATGTGGAAAGCAGCTTAAATTCGTGTGGAGATCAAACAGGTGAAGTTAAAGAACTTGTAAGTATTCGAGGTTTTGAACTCGAAAATGCGAAGTTAAAGGCTGAAATAGAGGTATTAAAACGCCAGTTGAATCTTAAAGATTCCCGCCTTTTTCAACCACGCAATTTTACTACCGACGAGGACACTGCCTTTTATACTGGATTTCCTAACTTAGCAACATTTAATGCTGTGTTTGAATTTTTAAATACTGGATCGAAAGGAGAAAACATCAGGTACTGTTCATCAAAAGAAAGAACTGTCCAAAAGGAGTTTTACGATGGTGGAAACGAGGAACCAGAGGGATGTACTAGCATAGGTAGACGAAGAAGCTTAGAACCCAGAGAGGAGTTCTTCCTTGTTCTGTGCAGACTGAGAAGAGGATTTTCAGAAAAACATCTGGCTCACTTGTTTGGTATTTCACAATCGACAGAAAGCAGAACATTCCTTTCTTGGATTAATTATATATATTTAAAATTTGTCAAGTATCTATATGGCCTAATAGGGAGGTCATAAGAGCTACAATGCATGACAGCTTTAAAGAGAAGTACTCTTCCACCCGTGTAATAATCGATTGTACGGAAATAAGATGCCAAATGCCTTCCAGCCTTCTGTTGAATTCCAAACTGTTCAGCTCCTATAAGAACCATGTAACTCTAAAAGGCTTAGTTGGAATTGCTCCCAGTGGAGCTATAACTTTTATTAGTCAGCTATATAGTGGAAGCATTTCCGATCGTGAAATTGTTGAACGAAGTGGTTTCCTGAAGTTGAAGTTTGACAATGGTGACACCGTGATGGCCGATAAAGGTTTTACAATTGAAGACCTACTCCCACTGGGTGTAACCCTAAACATTCCCCCCTTTTTAGGTTCCAATAGCCAAATGACAGCACAAGATGTTATCAAGACTCAAGAAATTGCTTCTGTTAGAATACATGTTGAATGGGCTATCAACAAAATCAAGAATTTTCACTTATGGGATAGTGTTGTACCCCTCAGTTTGTTTGGGGTAGTAAACCAAATGTGGAGTGTCTGTGCCTTTTTATGTAACATTCAGGACCCTCTCATTTCCACTTAACACTGAGTTAGACAGAGCTCTGAGGTACACTACAGAATTTCAGTCAATTTAATAAATGTAAACTTCATGATATCTCTCGGGTTAACTATTTTCTAAACCAACTAAAACTAAGGACGTGATTCGCTTGCTTTCAGTCCCAAACACTTTAAGATGTAAGTTTTACATGTAGTTCCAAAGATCTTAAAATCAAATAATAAAGAGGTACTAAACTTACAAAAGCTATTATCCTCAAAGCTATCTTATCATGCAGACCATGTTGGTTTAAACATATCCAGTTAGGTATGAGACACAATTCTCTTTGCTCATGACAAGATTAGATTGTGGTAGTTAACCCTTCTAGTGCTTACTGAACTCTACAGAGGCTGGTGCTATGAAATATTCAAAATAGCTGTTCCTTAGGCCTTCATTCAATACTTCCCAGAATTGAGGATCAATTATGATCCTCTCTATACTTATGCCTTTGTTAGTATAGAGGTCTGATTTCCACTATTGCTCAAATAGTGCTTTACTGCGAAGGATCGTTCTTATATACGTCTCATAACCGCAGTTCACTCATATGTTTCAAATGTTTGTTGTTGTTCGATTTATCATCTACGGGTTTATATCGAATTAATTTGATGGCCTGCTCCCAGTTGGCTTGTTAGCTCAATTGGTAGAGCGCTGCACTAGTATCGCAGAGGTCAGTGGTTCGAATCCCGTACAGGCCTGAAATTTTTTTCAGGTCTGATTTCCACTATTGCTCAAATAGTGCTTTACTGCGAAGGATCGTTCTTATATACATAGATAACAAAGTCACACCAACTTGCTCTTGTAATACCTAGTTGACCCTGTATCTGGAAGTAGTACTGATGCCCCCTTTTTAGACTTGGCTTTCCATTTACATTTTCTGCAAAGAAACTTTCATCTGCACATGCTTCTAAGGGACTAACATGAAATTTTGTGTAAGGACATTTAACCTCTACCAACCCAAAAGGCTTGCTACAGCCTCGGTCAATGACCTTGCCATCTGGTGATGCTGCTAAAAAGGGAGAGGCCATACTGACAACAAGACCACTTTTGAACACTGAAACTGGATTCCTTGTTGAAAACATATATTTTTTATACTCCTTTAAGGCTACAGGCTCGTAGGTTTTCCCATGTGCAGTTTGTTTGGCAGTAAATGGTTTGGGATGAAGCAGATTGTTTACTAGAGTGTCATGATTCCTTTGCCTTTTTAAAATTGTATAGAAATTAGATGCTGTATACCGAAATTTTCTTTCTGCCTGCCATTCTTCTGATGCTACTTGTTCAATTGTTTTCTTCTCGATGGTATTAAGCTTTACCTCATCAACAATCAAATGTTCCAGGAGTGCTTCCTGGCTGCTTCTTAAATCATCTGGCGTTTCATATGGCTCAGATTGTTGCAAAGGAAATGGAGGATATACAGAAATAGCATTTTGTTCATTATGACAGTCTACTCTTGGCATTGAGTCAATATTACAGAAAACTTGAAAATTAGACTCTGTGAACTGTAACTGGTAACTTGCATAGGAGCCACTTGGACATTTTCCAAATTTTGTTTCCTGTAAGTTGGTACAACCAGTAGCCATAATTTGAGACAGGGAAAACTTAGGGTTGATCTTTTGAAGTTTGTCTTTTAACAAAGCCTCATCAGATGCCTGTGTACCCAAATTTTTTCCTAACTTCATACAACAAGCACCTTACTCCACTATCAGGGTTATATTCCGCGTCTAAATTCACCTTTTTTACCTCAAGTTCCATGACAGGTTGGGGCTTGATTTTATCCCCTCTTACAGGCCTGTGCCATAGTTGTAAACTTGAAGTGCATGCCTTAGCTTGTGTCATATCAGAGTCATTTTCCAAGTCCTTGATATCTTGACAACAATACAAGCTGAACTTACAGAGTTTCATCATAACAGCCAGCACATGATTGCAAAAACCAACAGTTCCTGCTACACATGTAAATGAGGCATATTTAACAACTCCAGTTACTAAACAAAGTGCAACTTGTCATTTATGGGGTGGCTCATTTTTTTTGAAACTATGGTAACACAAGCATTTAAAAAAGAAATAATGGTCGTCACTTGCGCAAGTTAAGTCCTTCAGATATTCATCAACAAGAAATGTTTTTGCCTTTTTCATGCTTGTTGGAACCGCATGGTTCTGTTTATTTTTGTCCAAGTTTTTTTCCAGATTTAGAAATATGTAAATCCATCTCTGCCCTTGTGAATAATGGCATGCGTTGCAAATTTGTAGACCATCCAGCTGATGGAAATTCAACAGTTCTTTCCTCAGGCATCGCATCACTTTGAGCGAGTTGTTCTTGTCTCTCCTTCCGACGCGTGTATAACAGATTTTTATCGGGATCCACAACATCTTTATCACGACCAGACGCAACATATTCAAAAACTCTTTAAAATGAAAAGTTGAAAAACTATTAATCATTTCATCAACATTTCATTTCGAAAAGTAATTCCTAAAATCCTTTGATCTTCTTGTACGATATTAAAATCTGTTTAATTCTAAGAAGTATCACGCACGACTGACAAATACTGTACTTGCCTTTTCGCCAATTGTGCCTTTGTTTTTAACCCCTTTGCTGGATCGCCACGACATTTTAACCAAAAACGAAGTTCATCTGATTTTAGAGCAGTCGGATTTCTTCCTTGAAGCGATGCTCCTGGGATATCTTCCTCTGTAAGAATCTGAGAAAGACGGCTACTTACAGAGTCATGAGCGGCCATATTTTTAACACGAGCTAACAAGGCCCAACTAGCCTCGTTTTCACGTTTATCGCTCCCAGTCTCTTCTCGTTATGCATAGGGTGTATAGAATGATAGCTCAGTTGCTCGCTATGTTTGTGTGGGCCATATGACGGAGATTTGCTTGAGGTGAAAAGTTTCAGTCTCAGCACACAATGTAAGAGAAATCGATCAGATTGTCCGCGAAAATCTTACCGGAAATTATACTGAATACTTTCGCAGGTATCACTAGAGAACGTGTTTTAAAGTTTGCGAGGTTTGTATACAACACGATGGTTGCAGTCATTGATATGTCGCTTTAGACGTTAAACGAGATTTAAGCTTAAATCTATCTAGATTTTTTGCATAACTTGCTGTGACTGAAACTTTGCCAATCCCGTGAAGTTATTTCGTCGCACGGGCCACGCAGGTATGTCGAGCAACTGGCGCATTTGCCTACGTTGCTTTCTGCTTTCTGTGCGCGCCAAAGTCTAATCTTCGCTTTGTAGGAAAGTCGTTCACAATACGGCTTAAGTTCGTGGACGACCTCCAGCAAGCGCTTAGAGAAAGCTTAGCTGTGTTTCCGGTTAACTAATTAAAATCTGAATAAAAACTTATTAACGAGAACATCGTGGAAAGGAGAGATATTTTCGGGCAGTTACCGAAGGGGTTTGGAAAGAGTTTAATCTTTCAACTGCTGCCTAGAGTGTTGAAATTCTTGAGCTAGGAAGGCCACGGATTCTCTTCTAGTCCCTTGGTCATTGTCATTTCACCTCTTCCGTCGATTGTTGAAGACCAAGTTAAATACCTTTGATCATTGGGAATCGATCCGATGCTTCTTTCAATGGGAAAAACAAAACCAAAGACCAAGAAAGATTGGATGGAAAGGGCGGGTTTGCTTTATTGCAAATGTCAGCTTAATGGTACAGGGTCATCTACCCACATCTAATAAGCAAAAGTTTCCACGCTTTGCTTTTCTTTTTTCAAGCGAAGATGAAATTAGATTTTGGCACGCACAGAAAGTTGCGCAAGTACCAGTTGCTCGACATACCTGCGTGGCCCGTGCGACGAAATAACTTCACAGGATTGGCAAAGTTTCAGTCGCAGCAAATTATGCAAAAAATCTAGGAAGATCTGAGCTTTTATCTCGTTTAACGTTTAAAGCGACATACAAATGACTGCAACCATCGTGTCGTATACAAACCTCGAAAACTTTAAAACACGTTCTCTAGTGATACCTGCGAAAGTATTCAGTATAATTTCCGGTAAGATTTTCGCAGACAATCTGATCGATTTCTCTTACATTGTGTAAAAAAAAGACCCCTTTTTTCAAGGACCTGTCACATCCACAGTTTTTAATCAAACCATATAAAACCATATATCACTGAAAAGCTAATGAATCACAGATTTCAGTTTTTTCAATTATTTCTGCACACAGTTTATTTGTAACCTGATACCAGTAAAATATTGTTACCCCATACTGTGCACAACCCACATGTACTCTAGAAAAGAAATCTTGATATGGAATGCAGCTAGCTCTGACTTGTTTTTATAACTATATAGTATATAGGCTAATCATGGGGATGAGCATAGAGTTTTAAAAAATATAAAAAACTTTGGTTCCAGCCTCCAGTTAAAGTAAAGCAAAATTTTTGGGGTGAATTTCCACCACAATTTTCTTTGTAACTTTTGACAAAGTAAAGCTACAGAAAAACCCTTTGCTCATCCCCAGATACTCTTTAAAAGCAATAAACATTGAAAATTTCAAGTCAGTAAGTTAAATCCTCTATGAGATATGTTTTCTAGAATGCGCAAAATGCACATTTTGAGAAAAGTGCGATTAAAGTTTAAAAGCTAAAACGAAGATTGGCTGCACAAATTTGCATGGCTATAAACTATCAAATATCATAGCAAATGTTTCTTTCAGTCACTTAGAAGCCTCCAGGTTCATAGGTATCACCATCAGCCTCCCGTAGGGCATCTTCTCTGCGTGTGCGCCTCATTTGCTCTCCTTGCCGGCGCTTCTTTTCTTTAGCAGAGGTCTGAAGGTCCGATTTTCTCAATCGCCTCTTGTCCTTTTCTTCTGAGGCCTTCTGAGTGTACTCCCCTGCTGGAATTGCCAGTCTCTGCATTATTCTTGCTCTGCTGGCAGCTCCACTATGAAAATGGCACACAGTAGAAGCAACTGCACATCTAATGACCTTGGCACCATGATGCTTGTGTTTTGGGCAGCGTGCCCACACCAGTCCGTTGATGCATTCATTGCGATTTTGGGTGGCGCCACGCACACACCTTTGGAGCAGCTTAGTTTCACTAAGTGTGATGAATGTTGGCTTCAGCAGTTCAAAGAACACTTCAGGCAAACAGTCACCTGCTTCATAAGTATTTGTTCCAGTAACACAATCTTGTTGCCACTTACACCAGGAATCCTCACCAACAGGGCAGAAGCGATGTTGTTTAGCAGCATCTTGTGACTGGACACTGTGATGGAGGATGGCAATGATATTTTTCTTCATGGTGTAAACAGCAACATCAACCTCTCTTTCTGTTAGGTTTGCTTTAGTTAGGGTGTTTTGTCTAATGGCTAGACCATAGTACTTCTGAAGGCGTTTAATGCGGCTCTCAGTCAGTCGGCCCCGTCCTCCAATGGGTTTGCCATCTGCAAGTTTACCTTTGGTTCTTGCTTTAAGATTAAGCATTCCACCTCAGTCCTTCTCGACCGAGGTGGTTTTGGTGGATGGAATCTAATGCTGACCTATCATCGACAGGGCTGAATAACGTCTGCGCATGTGCGACATGTCATTACAACAAGATCAAAATTTCGGCGCGAACGTGATGCTTTCCTGTTCAGTTGAATAACGACTGACAAGAAAAGAACAGAAAATCTTCCATTATCTTTGCACCTAAACACAAACATCTCCTTTTCATGCTTTTGAAAATGAAAATTTGAACAATCCGAAGTTTTTCCCCAAAGAACTATGAGAAAACTTGACGTTAACGCGGTAAATATTCTGAGCTTTGGAGACGCCTTTGGATTCAACCGCCACGACGGGTTCTTCGTTTCGATTTACACTCGTTTGCTTCGTTTGAGAAAGAAATGATGTTTGGGAGACATTGTTGGCAACATGAGAGTTTGGAAAAGTGTCGCCAGAGGTGAGTATTACGGTCTTAGTTTGTTTTGTAATCAAAACGGCACCTTTCTTGCGCCAGTCGTAAGTTAATAGGGAGTTTAAGCAAATCACTCCGGCTGGCGCTGCTACGGCTACCGGAAGTAAAATTGTCCAGAAACGAGTCATTGCGCATGTCAATGGTTCCCCATCCAGCCAAAAATCCTTCTACGCGAGTGGGAAGGTTTCGGCGTAGTATGTGGTAGGTGAACTTATGTCGCTTCTTTCTTCGCTTTATACATTCTCCTGAGCAATTTTAACTATTGAAATACACTTAACGTCTTTAAAAATAGCTTATCAGAAATATTTATTAAGCGTGCTGTCGCTTACCGAGTAAATCTGCCTTTATTTTTGCCGCCGGGTTTGTCGAAGGATCGAAGCAGTGTGCACATGGAGAACGCAGCGAACGCAAGGAGAAATGCGTAGGTAGAAAGGCTAACTTTTCCTTTTCAAACCTCAAGACTACTTGAAATTCAAATGGCTGAAGCCGAGGAATGACGAGGGTTCTGAGGGACCGTGTAGAAGCTTTGCTTTGTTGTTTATAAGCTCCAAACTGGCAATTTTACAACACGTAAGCTTAAATATTTTAATTCACTCATTCACTGTGCACAGGATCGCTTACAATTTATTTTTCCAAACGTTAGAATCAATCGTCCCTTTAAACGAAGTCATTTTGAGTTTTTAGACGTGCAAAAACTACCGCGAAGACGCTTAATTTATTAGTTTGAAACTTCTCAGCCGTACTAGGTTTGAAGTTCGCGTTGCTTAAAATTGAATTTTTGCGTGCTACAGCGACGTACTCTCCCCAAGCCTCGTCAACCCCCGATAGCCGTAGCAGCGCCAGCCGTGGTGATTTGCTTAAACTCCCTAATATTTATGTGAATACAACGCTCTGTGGTGTCGTGAAACATGAATGGCCAGCACCTGCATGCACTCGTAAGCTGACTCGCAAAACTTAAAGCTAAAAAAAATGCTACGTGTCGTTGTTGGCTACGTGTACCTATACCCCTGTACAGTACTTTTTTTTACTAAGTTTGCTTACCTTACTCGATCGATAAATTCCATTATTTGAATGAGACACATGTCACTGTTCCTAAATTATGAGGTATGTTGTTAATTGCCTTAAACCATAAAAGCAATTCAATAACTATGTTTTAAATAGTAATGAAGTGGAGGATGATGTGGAGGGTGTGTTTAATCAGAGAATCATTTTATTTTAGATTTACGTGACGATCATACTTGCAGGTGCCCTTTTGTTGCAGTGCCTCCACGGAGTTATTTTCTTTTAATTAGTTAATACATTGCACAAACAAATTACATATGTTATACTACAGAAATAGTAAGTTTGTGGGAAGTCGTTTACCTGAAGATGTCAATTTCCTTATTTTGTAGTGTTTTGTCAAGTTGACTGGCCATGCTTTGTGAAGCACTCTCCTAAGAAAATTCATACCAAAACATTACCATGTCACTTATTATGACAATTTTTATAATTAGAAATTGATTCTTATAATATTATTTTATGTTCATGTACCTGTCTGCCATCAGATGATTGAGTACTGGTTGGAGAAGATGTAGATGCCTTAGTGTGTCTCTGAAAAGTAAGGAGCAGATACAACAACAACCTTTATTTATTTATTCTAATTTCTAATAACTATTTTAACAAATTGAACATGCCCACAGGTAGCTAGCTAATCTAGGTGGGTCATGTCTTAACTAAGAAAAAAAGTTGGTATACAAGTTTACAGACATCAGGAAATTAATTAGAGAGAATAAGTATACAGGTTTACAGAAATCAGGAAGTTAAATTAAAAGAGTAGGTATAAAAACAAAGATACTACAAAAATAGTACAATTAAGGCTCTACTTGTTATTCTAGAAATACATTAAAAACCTTAAGAAAATTTGACCTTTTGAATGATGTTTCGTATGTCGAGATAGCAGTCTTCAGAAGACAGAATGTTGAAAAGTACTCTTTTAATTTTTCTCTTAAAGTCATTTTTTGGGAGATTCCTTAATGTAAGAGGCATCTCGTTCCAAATTTTTATTCCAATTCTAGAAAACAAGTTCAATTGAATAGAGAGCCTAGAGCTTTGTGTGTAGAAGTTGTGCAAAGCAGAGGATCGGGTATTATATGGGTGAATATAAGAAATGTCTTGAAACAGGTCTCGAATACTTCTAGGCGTGTTTTTGTGTCTAATATCAAACATCAGGTTAGCTGTGAGCTCATAATAAGAAAATTGTAGCAGTAAAATAACAGCATCGGAAAATAGAGGAATTGCATGCTGATTACGGTCAGAAAAATAGATAAAACGTAGTGCTCGTTTTTGCAGCTTTAGAAGCTTATCAAGATATGATCTACATGCCTGGCCCCAAACTATTAGCCCATAGCTCAGATAAAGTCTTCAATAAATCTATCGTGTTAACACGCTGTTTTCACTAAGTGTACAACCTTTAAACATCAGTGTACAAAAGTGTGTGTGCTGGTCAATGAACGAGGGAACTAGCGTGAAGATTTATTTCTACCGTTTTCAGTTTGGCGCTACCTTTTCACCAAAAACCGGGCGCTATACGAAACGTTTTAAAATCGCCGCCATTTTTTCGAAGTTTGTTATGGTGCCCAGGCTATTGGCGCTAACGCGAGCCAAGAGATCTCGCACATGTGCAGACGTTATTAAGTCCTGTTCATATCATCATAAAAAGCTCGCATTATATCTACCCCCCTTCTCTTAGGCGAAGAGAGGAGAAGGTGAGAACCGAAATTTTGGACTTCGGGCAGGGCCTAGCAACAATTTGACGATTCGATGGCCCGGTAAATATTATGTTCAAGTATCAATGTGTTCAAAAAGTATTGTGTAATAGAAGATTTTGCGTCAAATCGAAGTGTTTTCAGAATTTTCAATATAATGCTGCGCAATTTCTGGCCATGAAGGCAAGTAAACAAAGATCTAAGCATGATAAATTTTACTGCGTGGGCTTTGTACACTTAAGAAATTCGTACGTTTTATGCTTATAACAGCAAATCAAAATTCTTTTGAATAAATCAATCCCGAATTATTTCTTGGCCATTTTAGTCTTGCCTCCTATTGATAGATTTCATAGAACTTGAGATGTCCTCACTCACGGACAAATTTGCATATTCCCTTTTGAAATATGATCCAAATGCCCATTTGCACACTTGCGAAACTATTTTGCAGTTTTTATCTTCTTGATTTTTTAATTATTATCATCATCCTTATTTGCCTTATTTTAACAATTAAAAAATAGTTAATTACAGCGATAACAGTTAGAAGGCAAGGAGACCCAAGAAGCCACCAGGCTTATGGGAGAGCCACCTCACTTAGAATAATAAATTAAGTAAAGAAAAAGTGCTGCGAATGTGTGGCTTGGCCAATTCAGTGATCATTTAGGTAAAAACTCTTGCTATTTCGTTTTAAAGCTGAGAAAGTTTGACAAACAAGTGACTGAAATACAGAGACAGTTCCAAATTTTAGGACCTTGGTAGAGAATTGTAAGCTGCTTGACATTTGTACAGCACAAATGTGTTCGATAATTACTGGCTGTTCTGGTACAATAGTTGTGAATTTGGCTATTCCTTACGAAAAGATCGGGAAGCAATGGGGGCAATAAGTTAAATTTGAAATAAAACATAAATTTGGCGCTTTCAAACATATTGACTTGGAAAATATCTAAAATTCCTAGTTTGGAGAATAAAGGGGCAGAGTGGTCTTGATAGTCTGAGTTGGTGATAGCCCGCACAGCTTGCTTTTGCAAATAATAAATTTTATTAAAGTTAGATACGTATGTGGATGACCAGACGGAGTTGCAATAGACGATATAAGGATAAACTAAGGTGTAATACAAAGTGAGTTTGGTTGCAGAGGATAGGGGAAAACAAGACCTAAATAAAATACCTATTGATTTAGAAATTTGTTAAAACGTAATATGCACCTGTGGCTTTTTTCATCGGAAATTAGTTCTTTGATTAGTCTTCTTTCACTGGAGCTTGTTTTTTGGAAAAGATGATTTTTAAAAATTTACTGTGCAATATGTTTGCTTTCTTGGTTTCTCCCAAATTTTGACTTTTCATAGGCACGTGTTACACGTAAGTGTCAATGGGTTAATTTCATTTCACCGATTAGAGGATTGAGCCCTCTTTAAAGACTTTCGACAACATTTCTACCAAAGGTAACTAGTCAATTTTTCTTTTCATCCATTTTTTATTGTTCACAGAATGACATATCATTTATTATTGTCTCACTGAACTGATATTTCTGTATTCGGCCCTAGCCTAGAGTCGCTCTCACTGTCTGTTCCTTTCACTATCTTACAAGCTTGAATATAGCTACTTTAACCTATCATAGAGCTCTATTTTACTATTTTAACTATTTAATATATGTGCTATCTCCCTTGGTGTATTTAACTTCCACCCATCTGTAACTGCTTTGTGGTAGTAGCCAACTCGAAAGCTTGGCTCCTTTGGCTACTACACACTCTTTCCACTGCTTTGTGTAAATCCATGTATAGTCAGAACTCTATTCTTTTTTTTTTTTTTATTTCTACTTTTTTTCTTTCTCGTTGTTGTATTATTAGTAGAATAAGTGTGAATAAAGAATGATGATGTCGACTGTAGATAATAACAAATAGCACTGTATGTCATTTTTTAGTCGTGAAACCTCACGATACCCATTTGGAAAGTTGTAAAATCTATGTTTAAAACTGAAAGTATATTATTTGAATTAAAGGCCATTTCCAACCTTGATGCAACGCATGCCGCGACCTACTTCCTGTAACACCTAAAACCTCCTGTAATCAGTCAATTTTTTTACTGTATATACATTCACCACTCGTCATTTTACACTTTCCTTGCAGGTTTTTTAATTTATTGTGTATATAATTGGAAATTGTACCTTTCGAGGTGGATAGTTTTGAACAATAATGTTAAATCAGGCCAACTCTTGCGAGATCTGAAACTATAAGCTTTTCCTATTGATGGATTTCTTATTCTGTACTTCAGGTATTGATAAAGTTGGTTGATGAAGTAATACATTATCTTAAAACACAAGGAATGAGTGGGTAAGTTGTACATTCTCACTGATGTTACCTATAACTTGTGTCAGTGCACGATCATGTACCTTATTCATAGTTACTAGTGACTATTTTCTTTTTTATTAGAGGTGAAAGTTAAGTTGCTAAGAAACATGTTGTATCTGTACATGATTGGAATTGAAATTATTATTGCAAGAAAAAATTAAATTAAGCAGGTCTAGCTGTAGGAGTCTTGAGTCTTAAAATACTTAGCCCAAGATTTTTGCGTACAATGAGGAAATGTTCACAATTATTTTTAAAGGAGCACTCTTATGAAACCGCCCTATAATTTGAAAACCTGAAAAATTCAGTTATTTCATTATAATATGAATTTTTAGCAATTAATAAAGCCTTTTCAATAATAATTTTAGTTGAAAGTCAATTCTAGGGCGAGAAATTACGATTTGAAAACTGTTCCGCCATCAGTTTTTGTAATCACAGCCAACTTACCCTCGGTCAGTGGTCACTCCCATTGTGACGTAGATTACTCAAAGCACCTCGTGAAATTTAGTGAAAAAGTCTTAATCTTAGTGTTATAGAAAGCAATATATGCGATCAAAATACTTTTTTCAAAAACTAGCCACGAGCGCGGCACGTCAAATGAGTAATCTATATCACGGTCCCTCCTATTGTGACGTAGATTACTCAAAACACTTTTATATTTATACAGAAACCTCATGAAATTTAGTGAAATAGTCTTAGTCTTGTAAAAAGCAATATAGATGATCGAAATACTGTTTTTGAAAATAAGCCACGAGCACGGCGCTTTAAATGAGTAATCTCCAAACTCATGCCAGTCTTCTTAAGCCTGCGAAGTGATTACGAAAATTAATGGCGGAACAGTTTTCAAATCATAATTTCTTCCCCTAGAATTGACTTTTAACTAAACTTGTTATTGAAAAGGCTTTATTGATTGCTAAAAATTCATATTATAATGAAATAACTGAATTTTTCGGGTTTTCAAATTATAGGGCGGTTTCATAAGAGTGCTCCTTTAAATATGGAAATTTTTGTCTAACAGTAGATGTCCTTTTGCCCCTGTAAAAAAATGCCAAGTTAAAATATGCTTAACACATTGACACCTGAACCGCCCGAACCTTGCGATCGCCTCGCACGAGAATGCTTTCCCCATACCTCCCCTACTAAGTAGAGTTTTGTCCCCAAACTTCCTCTACAGTTTGGAGATCAATACGCCAATCACAATCCGTTGTTTACGCATATATTTTGTCGACTTTAGGGGTGATAGAGGGGCATTATTCTATGCGTCTTCTCTAAATGATCAAATTTGAAAATATGGCGTCCACGCAGCCGACCCTCAAAATTTTCAGGGCGGATTTTTCGTTTATTAGCAATCGAGTTAGACCTTGTGGAATTCAGATTGTAAAGTAACAATGCTGTAGAATACTCTGCATGGAAAAGAATGGATATTCAGGTCTTAAAGGTGACAGAATAAGCTCTCAAGTCAACGACACTACAATTCTCTAAGGCGATGTGAATTGTGGGCCAAAACGAAATCCCAGGTTCACTAGACCCCAGGGACCTCGGGTATAGACGAGCAGCTCTGGGAAATCACAGGCAGCGGAGTGGCATGCATGAGAATGAGCCTCCCTGCACTCTGAGGCACTTGTGCAAACGAAGGGGGCAAAGGACCTGGGGAATAGACGCGCAAATCCGGGAAATCATGGGCGCCGGAGTGGCATGCGTGAGAATGAGCCCCCCTGCACTGTGAGGCACCTGTGTAAACAAGGGGTGGAGGCTTGTTCTCACGCATGCCATGCAGTGGGGCTCATTTGCAGGCATGCCACTCAAGCGCCCCTGATTTCCTGGAGTTGCACGTCTATTCCCCAGGTCCCTTGGGTCTAGTGAACATGGCCACGTAAAGTGAAAACCGAACTTTCGGACTTCAAGCAGGGCTTAGCGACAATTTGAGGATTCGATGGCCCGGTAAATATTATGTTCAAGTAACAATGTGTTCAAAAAGTATAGTTTAATGGAAGATTTTGCCTCAAATCGAAGTTTTTTCAGAATTTTCAACATAACGTTGCACAATTTCTGGCCATGAAGGCAAGTAAACAATGATCTAAGCATGATGAATTTTACCGGGTGGCTTTGTACACGTAAGAAATTCATATGTTTTTTGCTTATAACAGTAAATCAAAAACTGTTTTGAATAAATCGGATGTCCCGAAATATTTCTTGGCCATTTTAGTCTTGCTTCCTATTGATAGATTCTATGGAACTTGAGATCTCTTCACTCAGGGACAAATTTGCATATCCCCTTTTGAAATATGATCCACATGCCCATTTTCACACATGCAAAAATATTTAGTGATTTTTATCTTTCATCTTGATGTTTGACTTAAAACGTAATATTCATCTATCGCTTTTTTCGCCGGAAATAAGTTCTTTAATTAGTCCTCTTTCACTGGAGCTTGTTTTTTGGAAAAGCTGATTTTTAAAAATTTACTTCACATTGTGTTTGCCCTCTTGGTTTCTCCAAAATTTTGACTTTTTGTCAACACTTGTTACACGTAAGTGTCAATGGGTTAATAAGTAAAAGGATTACATGCTTGTCCAACTGTGTAAATAGTCAGATTTGAAAAAGTCCTTTGATGGCTCAATTGGACTTGGCCTATTGCTTTGTCCAATTTGGGCTGTCCTCAGAATTTTTTTACATGTAAATAGTAAGTGGTTAGTCATCCCTAGTTTGTGGTTAATCATCATGGTAAATAACACTTCAAAAGAGAAATGTAATTGTTTGTCCCACAATGGGGTCACTTCAGATGTAGATCATGATTCTTCCACCAGGGTTTGACATCTCCGCTAGCTGAGTAGCCTGAGTCTAGTAAAAATTTGGTCGGGCTGGTATAAAACCATGTTTAATAGCTTGCTGGCTAGTAGATAAACATTTTATTAGTTTACTTGAAAACAAGTTTGAATTGTAATGATAATACCAACAAAGAAGGCACAAACCTTTCATCTTCTTGAGTCTTTTTTTGTCTTGTATGTCAATCGTAAACATCATTAGGTGCCAGACTCTGCACTTAATGGTCAATGTCTTCCCCAGTCTTCTCCCTACCAATGTTGCAATGCCTTGCACATCGCTTCACAAGATCGCCTGGCACAATCGCCTCGCATGATCGCTTCGCACTTGAAAATTTACTTAGCTTTTTCCTTAAATAGCATATTACAGTATGTTATCACAGTGAAAGAAAAAATGCCATTCTTTATCATTTTAAATGACCTTGCCAATAAGTTTAGAGGAAGGTTTGTGTGTTTGGGGTTGAAGTAAACCTCCAGGCAAATCGATCCGGGCTACCAAGTTGTGTTTCAGGCTAGTAAATTTTAGAAATTACCAGCCCAGTGGCTAGTAATGCAGGTAACCAGGTGTCGAACCCGGTTCCACTGCATATAGCTAGTCTTCTTTAGGCAATGAGGTCAATTAAGTACATGGATGAAACCCCATGGCTATGATTGGTGTATCTTTGGATCAGCTGTTGCACAGTTCTCCTGCTGTTGTGTTTTTTGATCATCAACATCCAGGCTTCTGTCTGTTCAGCAACTGTCCCTATTGATATTGTTAGGATGAAGTGGTATGTGAATTGCCTCTTTAATCCTGCTTGTGTAGAATTGGGGATCATGATCCATAGACTTTACTTTGTTCCAGAGCAGGTGTTAATCTTGTGTTGTGGGTATGCTGTGAAGCAGTGGAGGTCTGCATCTTAGGGAGTTCGATGTATTGGGTTGAGTAAGATAAAAAAACACAACAACAGGAGAGCCATGGCAGTGGACCACAGAGGGAACTTGATCTGAAGATGAACTAATCACAGGGGTAGAATTCCATTCAATTTCAGCTTGCACAACAGCATATAGGTGATGTGTACTCAATCTACCTCATCACCTGAAGAAGACAAGCTGTATGTAGTTAAAATGTTCTTATCCACATCCAAAGTGACTGCATTATGAGACAATGATCATTTTTGTCTTTTGAAGTACTGTAACATAATTATTTATTCACATAGATGAACCTTCCAAATGTTACACTTGCACATGTCTTTCATGAAGATCAATTTACACAAATTCATCTGCTAAACGAGCTGGTGGCATGAAACTATAAATAAAATTTGGCACTAAGTTAAATTGATTGTGGTTAAAAAGACTTTTTTGAAATAAAGAACAAAGTTTGTTTGAATTAAAATCATTGTGTAAATTTATTTAACCACAATTTTGTTCACATATTAAATTTTGCTGTAAGTGTTATTGCAGCGTATCAAGCTTTAATCGGCCATACTGTCGCAACTTCCTCACTCACCTACAAAATTTTGTGTGACATTTGTCGAAAATTTAGACAGTACTTCCATTCAGCCTCAAATCTTCAGTCAAACAAAAACTAGAAAGTAAATCAGTTCTTGAAGATATCATTTAACTCTGTGTAGCTCACTTCTGTTCACTATTTTTACCAGAAAAAAGTGAATTTCAGGTTCATCGTTCACGTTTTTCACATTCATGCTGTTTTGAAAGCACATGGATTGAAATGTCAAAATATTGTTTTGACTCTGAGTTTATTTCTTGGCAGTAAGTTAGCTTGTGCAAGTCCTTTGCATTTAACAATATCAAAGCAATCTTCTACATTTCAGTGGGAAGTTGTACTCAGAATTTTTTGTCGGAAAATTTCATCTCAGTCTCTCTTGGGAGAAATGAATTCTGTCAACTTGATTAGTGCTTTTCAACTTAAGATTATGGCCTAATCTTTCATTCTTGTGGGCTTTTCACTGCCTCTTTGTAATCAGCTGTGAGCTTTTATGAAGGAAAACACCACTTAACCCTTTTGCTCCCAAGATCTCATTAGTAATTCTCCTTACTGTTTGTCATACAATTCTTATGATGTTTCTTTGGAGAATTTGGAATCTGATCAACTAATAATTCCCTAATTGATATTTTTTCTTTTTTCTCATCACTTGTCTTCTTGATATTGTATTGGCATTGTAAGGAGAAATTCTCTTTTGGTCACTTGTGAGAGTGAATAGGTTAAATCTCTAATTCTGTTTTGGGTAAAAAAAATGCCCTTGGCTCTGATTGGTCAGCTCATAAACACCAGTTTGTTTTTAGACAATAACAATTATGGGGAAACTTAGACGCATCTGGGTCATGAGTGGCTACAGTTACTTAATCAGCTCTTTTGAAAGCTC
Organism: Stylophora pistillata; assembly: GCF_964205215.1. Lineage (NCBI taxonomy): Eukaryota > Metazoa > Cnidaria > Anthozoa > Scleractinia > Pocilloporidae > Stylophora > Stylophora pistillata. The sequence goes on from NC_142525.1 coordinate 4,953,082, forward strand.
TGTAGTTAATAGTTTTTTTCATGTAATCCTCAGGACAAGTAATCCTATCAGTTTCGACAAGCAATTCCGCTGCCATATTTTCGGATGGGCACTCGGGGCAACGCTTATACCACACATATTTAAGAAGGTGAATGATAAAGTCAAGGAAGACTACACACAGGTTGTGGAAACCCATGGAATAGATGTTCAGGGCCCACAATCTCCCCTCAAGAGGTGGCCTGCTGATTTCCATTGGAAGTTTGATTATAAAAACATCAACGGAAATAGAGAGGCCAGCCGTGATGGCAAATCCGATCATTCTCTCCTTAATTACAATGTTTCTAACCATGTGGACTTTGCCAGGCTGTATGTTGGGCAGCATGCAGCAGAGGACATTACCTTCAACGGAGATAGTGATCCAAGGCCCCTGTTGTGTGTGATTGCACATGGTCCTTTCTTCTCTGCCGCTGCACGCAGAGCAGCTAGATACCTTATGGATGCACGGGATGATTGGGCGCACTTTCTTTACAGTAAATGGAATTTGGAAAAGTTTAATAGATGTTTCAAAGAGTTGGAACAACTGGTTGTGGAAATGGACCTGTGTTCTGAAGTTCAAAAGAAGCTTGTTGGTCAAATAGATATGTGGCAAACAATAGGTAATATTTTGGTATGTTTATATATTGACAGAAGGTATTGTTTATGCCTTTTCTCCCTTATAAATTATATGAACAACCCAAATATGCTGCCTTGCCTGAGCTATGTTTACTGGGAAAATTTATAACCAATCAACAATTGGAGTAAATGGCTATGGGCAAAATCCCATAGCCGCATTTATTTAAAATTACTGTTCAGTCAAATCCTTGATACAAAGTTTGGCCCAGTAAAGGTGAGGGCACTGAAAACGCCAAAAATTACATTATAATGAGCTGAAAATGAGGAGTGGCTGGGACAAGGGGAGGAGGAGGGATGAAAAACCACGTCTTTAACCACCATCAAGATGGAACGGAGTGACGCTCACATGGGAGCCTGGTCACTTGGCAAGCACAAGTATCCTAAAGGGTATTGGGTATAATCCAAATAAATGCCACCCCAAGTCCCAGGCCCCCAAAGGAAATAAAAAGTACACAACGGGGAGAAGAAGCATAAAAATTCTATTTGCAAGCAAATATTTCCTTTATGCCTTTTCTCCCTTATAAATTATATGAACAACCCAAATATGCTGCCTTGCCTGAGCTATGTTTACTGGGAAAATTTATAACCAATCAACAATTGGAGTAAATGGCTATGGGCAAAATCCCATAGCCGCATTTATTTAAAATTACTGTTCAATCAAATCCTTGATACAAAGTTTGGCCCAGTAAAGGTGAGGGCACTGAAAACGCCAAAGCATGTGACCGCACACATGCCGCCCCACCCCAGGCAAGCGCAGCACAGAAGCAAGAGCCGCCCATGCAAGCTAATGCTCGGAATCACAATAGTCAACCATTATGCTGTTGAATAGACTATCTGAAGGTAAGCGAGTAAGTGCCCACCCCAAGCAAGGGCCACCCATGCGAGCTACTGCCCTGGATCAACATTAGGATAAGAAAAGACAAGTATAATGAGACTTAGACCTAAGGCAAGAGCCGCCCATGCTAGCTAATGCCCCAGATCAACAGTGGGATACTAAACTATATTTGGAATAAGGCTCAAACGCCTCACTTAACGTCCTCGGTGTATTTGAGACAATGCCGACCCCAGGCAAGAGCCGCCCATGCTAGCTAATGCCCCAGATCAACAGTAGGATACTAAACAAAATATGTGAAAGAAGGCTTAAACGCCTCACTTAACTTCTTCGATGCATTTGACACAATGCCAACCCAAGGCAAGAGCTGCCCATGCTAGCTAATGCCCCATATCAACAATGGATAGTTCTTGTGTACTTTTTATTTCCTTTGGGGGCCTGGGACTTGGGGTGGCATTTATTTGGATTATACCCAATACCCTTTAGGATACTTGTGCTTGCCAAGTGACCAGGCTCCCATGTGAGCGTCACTCCGTTCCATCTTGATGGTGGTTAAAGACGTGGTTTTTCATCGTGGTTTTTCATCGTGGTTTTTCATCGTGGTTTTTCATTCGAGGTGAGTTTTATTAATTTCATCCCTTAAAACAGTTTCCTCTTTGACGATTTGTCTTTAGAAGTCCCGAACTTTCTGTGGTTTGGTCTATTTCTTACATTTTGCTTGCACATGTGCTTGGTCGAATTCACAGCTTTCTTCGTTTCGACTTTCTTTCTTTGGTTTTAGGGCTAGCTCACCTCCCACAGTTCTTATTTTAGGCCATTCGTTTGTTCGAAGGCTGAGTTCAGACCTTAGATCCAATTTTGATGCCCGTGCTGCCGAGCATTTTAATCTTTTGGGCGACGCCGTGATTCACTTGCATGGCGTGGGCGGTCGTACTGTGAAGAAACTTCGCCTTTACGACCTTGGTGTTGTTTCTGCCCTAAAACCCGACGTCATCATTCTTGAAATAGGCACTAATGATCTTGGTGCTAACCGTCCCGAGGTCGTCGGTTCAGGGATCGATGATTTGGTTCAATTGCTGCTCCAATCGTACTCTGTACGAGTCATCGGTATTTGCGAGGTGATACCTCGTGTTCGAGCGCCGTTCTTTAACACGGCGGCAACGATCCTCAACCAATATCTCACCGATGTTCTAGAGCCTTGTCCCAACGTTTTTTCCTGGCGCCATAAGGGCTTTAGTAATCCCACCGTCAGTCCTTACTTGTCCGATAGCGTTCACTTAAACCCTCAAGGCCAATATTCTTTCTATCGAAGCTATCGGGGAGCTATCTTGAAGGCCCTTCGCTCGCTTTGATTTCTCACCTTGCGGCTTTCTTTTTCTGGTATTGTTTTATAAGGCCCTGGTGCTGAATTTTATTAATCTTGATTTTCGGCCCTTGTTGGAAACAATTTTTGTAATTTTAAGCCCTTGTTACTCTGGTTTGTTTAATTTTAATTTATTTGGGCCCGTGTTGCTCATGTTTCATTCCCCTTGGAGCGCTGGTTGCTCTTGTTTGTTTTCCTTTTGAATTAGAGCCATTGTTGCTCTGGTTTTCTTTTAGTTGAGGCCCTTGTTGCTCCTGTTATTTTGAAGTAGAGCCATTGTTGCTCTGGGTTTATTTATTTCAGGCCCTTGTTGCTCATCCTTATTTTGAATTATTGCCATTGTTGCATTGGTTTTATTTGCTTTGGGGCCCTTGTGGCTCCTGTTTAATTTGAATTTGAGCCCTTGTTGCTCTGGTTTTATTTTACTTGGGGCCCTTGTTTCTCCTGTTTATTTTGATTTAGAGCCCTTGTTGCTCTGGTTTTTATTTGGGGCCCTTGTTGCTCTTGTTTATCTTGCATTAGCCCCCTTGTTACTCTGGTTTTATTTTACTGGGGCCCTTGTTGCTCCTGTTTATTTTGATGTAGAGCCCTTGTTGCTCTGGTTTTATTTGGGGCCCTTGTTGCTCCTGTTTATTTTGAATTAGAGCCCTTGTTGCTCTGTTTTTATTTGGGGCCCTTGTTGCTCCTGTTTATTTTGATTTAGAGCCCTTGTTGCTCTTGTTTATCTTGAATTAGCCCCCTTGTTACTCTGGTTATATTTTACTTGGGGCCCTTGTTGCTCCTGTTTGTTTAGAATTAGAGCCCTTGTTGCTCTGGATTTTATTTGGGGCCCTTGTTGCTCCTGTTTAGTTTGATTTAGAGCCCTTGTTGCTCTTGTTTATCTTGAATTAGCCCCCTTGTTACTCTGGTTATATTTTACTTGGAGCCCTTGTTGCTCCTGTTTATTTTGATTTAGAGCCCTTGTTGCTGGAACAACTGGTTGTGGAAATGGACCTGTGTTCTGAAGTTCAAAAGAAGCTTGTTGGTCAAATAGATATGTGGCAAACAATAGGTAATATTTTGTTATGTTTATATATTGACAGAAGATATTGTTTATGTACACCATGTTTCAGAGGTCAAGGAGGGGGTGGTGCATTGTGGACTGTCATGATTTATGGCAGATTGTGGAATTAGTTCTGTGTCTAAATTCTGATGTTTTCACATAACAATCGAGAAATTATAGAGAAATTAAATTTTTCAACACTCATTTACATGTAGTAAATTTGTCATGGCTCAGCTGGGCAGGTTATTGTCTGACATATTGATAGCATTACTCAAAAACTGATAATCCTGTTTAGTGCACTTTCCATCCAGATTTTGGGCTCTAAATAAAGAACTTAATTTTTGGTATATGGAGGCAGACCGATTAGTTCATTTGTATATCATGATACCTTGTGATACCATTTGTTGTGTTTCATTTCATGTGGGGCAAAATGCTGTATAATTGTCGTTTAATGTCAGCATGAGTTGTATGTGTACCGTATACTCCTTATTTACTCAGACTGCCTGGTTCTCTTTGGATTTCTACAGGAACACGTCTCCAGTTTGATTTTGTTAACCCTGCAGATCTACAAACGATTCGCGAGGATATTAAGTCACTTCAACATGGGCTGCAAAAGTTTACTACTGAACAGGAAAACACCTTGGAGAGACGCCTGGATGATTTAGAAGGTGCTGTGAATTAGTCTAATAGGACTTATGTATGGTGGCCGAGAACTGCCATTAAAAATATTCAAATTTATAGGAATTATTTTTGTTATTTTTTTTTAATTTCGATTTATTTCTCATTTTTCTTTTTAAAATAAAAACAAGTGAAAGTAAAATGTAAAATAGAAATAAAATTAAACTAAAGATAAATGAAATCAAATCAAATTTAAATACTACCCGGCCGAGCGCTGCCACTAGTTTTTTTTTTTGTTGTTTTTCGCGGTCGGAAAAAAAAATTTGTTCGTGGCCTAACGCTGCCACATGGCCGAGGGCTGCCAAACAAACCCAAAATGCACTATCATCAAAAAGTTCATGAGAAGCAATTTCTGGGTCGAATAATTCATACCCATGTCCTTGTATGTCTAGCTGCATGAGTTTTTTGTCTGACTTTTCATAAGAAAAATGGGTTAGACATTGAGCCTCCTGACCCATAACATCTGTTTCCTCGACCCAACAATCACCAGTATTGTTTAAGTACTTGGTAAACTGTCCATCAATAATCTCCTTCGCAGTCACAAATTCTCCTTTATCATCTTCACAGTAGTAGATCTTTCTATACCTTAGACCACTCCAAATGCATTAATTTATGCGTTGTATCTCCTGCATCACGCTTCTTCCCTCTTTTCGCAGTCACTTTCTCTTTTAAGTTTTCCACGCGGCATTCGCCATACTAGAATCTTGAAAGGCATCCTGCAAAGAATTCTGGGTTTGTTTGGCAGCCCTCGGCCATGTGGCAGCGTTCGACCACGAACATTTTTTTTTTTTTTTTCTGAAAGCGAAAAAAAAAAAAAAAAAAAACTAGTGGCAGCGCTCGGCCGGGTAGTATTTAATTTTGATTTGATTTCATTTATCTTTGGTTTAATTCTATTTCTATTTTACATTTTACTTTCACTTGCTTTTATTTTAAAAAGAAAAATGAGAAATAAATCGAAATTTAAAAAAAAATAACAAAAATAATTCCTATAAATTTGAATATTTTTAATGGCAGTTCTCGGCCACCATACTTATGCGCGATGACGTCAAAACAATTTCTCGCAGCGTCAAACCGAGGCTTGGTGGTGATCGCTTCGCGTGTTTTGTTGGTGTTTAGAGAACTAATCAATTCCCCTCGTCTCTTGTTTTCACTCTTTGTCCGAAATGCCTCAATGGTGTAATGCCTAGGGCTGTATAACCTCTTCAGACATGAAAATCAAAAAGTCCTGGCATCGCTTACCGCAGGAGAACAAAGAACTGCTTTCGAAATGGCTTGCAAAAATTCGGCGAACAAACACGCCAGTTAATGAGCACTCGAGGCTATGTGGCGACCACTTTGAAGCCGACTGTTTTAGGAAAATCCCGGGTTCCTTGCTTGTCAACTTGAAACCAGGGTCAATTCCCTCAAAGTTTTGCTTTGTGCAAGAAAAAACACCGAGGAAACCTCCATCAGAGCGAAAATCGGTCGAACGAAAGCGGTCGACTTGGTACGTAAACACAGCGTCGGACGATTTGCCAGAAACATGTGATGGCTTTGAAAGTGACAGCATTGTCTGGATCAATAAGGTCCTTATCGAGAGCACTATTTATATAACTTTGAACTCTGAAAGGGACAGTTGATTTCTTTTAGTTTGATCATCCAACGTAAAGTATCGGTATGCCGGGGAAATAAGCTATTCACGTGTATTTACCTTTTGGCCAAGGATCGCTTCGTTCCGCTCAATTTCGCTCCTTTCCTGCGGGAAAGCCATCTCTTTAACGCAGGAATAGTCAGTTGACTAGGGATGATCACTCTTAAAGGAAGCTCCGTCGATATCATCCTCAGAAAGAGTGATTTAAGGCGAATTTCCAACAGCAATGTCCGATGTGACATATATTTTTCTCTGATAATTCCCGCGAAACCATCACCACCAATGTTGTCACTTTCAAAGCCATCACATGTTTCTGGCAGATTGTCCGAAGCTGTGTTTACGTACGAACTCGGCTGCTTTCGTTCTACCGATTTTCGCTCTGATGGAGGTTTCCTTGGTGTTTTTTTCTTGCACAAAGCAAAACTTTGTGGGAATACATCCTGGTTTAAAGTTGACAAGCAAGGAACCCGGGATTTTCCTAAAACAGTCGGCTTCAAAGTGGTCGCCACATAGCCTCGAGTGCTTGTTCGCCGAATTTTTGCAAGCCATTTCGAAAGCAGTTCTTTGTCCTCCTGCGGTAAGCAAAGCCAGGACTTTTTGATTTTCATGTCTGAAGAGGTTGTACAGCCCTAGGCACTACACAATTGAGGCATTTCGAACAAAAAGTGAAAAAAAACAGACAAGGGGAATTGATTCTTTCTCTAAACACCAACAAAACACGCGAAGCAATCACCACCAAGCCTCGGTTTGACGCTACGAGAAATTTTTTTGACGTCATCGCGCATAAGTGCTATTATGTAATGAAATGAAATGATCCTATTGTCATCTTAAGTATAGGTATGTTATTGGATGGCTGAACAGTTTTAAATTGTGAATGGCTATGAAAAGAATTTACAAAAAACAATAAATTTCTGCAAGCAGAGTTCCCGGCTAAGCATTTTTCATCTTGGACATTCCTTATTTGTGCATGAACAAAAACTGCATCTAGCCTCAACTGTATCTAGACTCAATTGCATCTAGACTCAACTGCATGTATCAATTGAACGTAAATTCTCTTGATTTACTTCATCAGCTTATGAATATGTATCTTTTCGGATTAAAATTTTTTGGGTGAACTCTTTATCATGGTGGTTTATTTACATTGTCAACTCAATGAGAAAACCAAATATTATTATTACTGTTTATGATGTATGAGCAGTTACTTGTAATTGCTGCTTTCTTGTTTTTAAATTTGATTTTTTTAGATCCAGGATACTGTTCTGTTTTTCTCATCCTCAGACTTTTTCTTTTTGTTGTAGCATATCAACAGAAGGTACAGGATGGTATTCGCCGTCTAGAAGGTGACTGTTTTTTTTTAGGAATGAAACAAACAAGTATCCTAATTCTTCCTTTGGTGACATCAAATGAAAAACAGTGAGAGGTCACATACCTTAAAAAAACTGGACATTTTAATTACTGAATCTTGAACTGATTTTAGTTTAAGCTTAGGGACTCCTCAATGCTTTTATGTGATAGATATGAACAAAGTAATTTTCTCCCCTGATGCAGGAAAAATTGATGCCATGGCTAGAACGAACGAATCAGATAAAAGACCATGGCAGGAAAGTCAAACAGTGGAGAGTACGTTTTCCACAATTTGTACGTTGATTATTCCTACTTAGTCCCTCATAGAGGGAAGTCTAACAGTGTCATCAAGATGAGCACAAGACTCCTTATTTGGGAAATCATCTATCTGTATCTGAGCACAAGCATGATTTCTGAAGCAACTTGTCTCTTTCAGGTAGCCATAAACGGCGAAGGACTGAGGTCACTAAACCAGGCAAGGTAGACCATCCGAGAACCCATCTAAAAGAACCACAACCTGTAGATGAGTTTCATCGTGAAGTATAGTAAGTACATAACTGAAGGCTTTATTGAAAGAGGGTTTTTTTCGACAGTTGTACGCTAAAATTCAGTAACGTATGATGGACGATCCTCGCAGTAGATAGCGCTATTTGAGCAATAGCGAAATTCAGACCTGAAAAAAATCAGGCCTGTACGGGACTCGAACCACTGACCTCTGCGATACTAGTGCAGCGCTCTGATTTTTTTACAGGCCTGATTTTTTTCAGGTCTGAATTTCGCTATTGCTCAAATAGCGCTATCTACTGCGAGGATCGTCCATCATACGTATCAAATACCGCAGTTCAAAATATATGATTTTCATATATTTATTCTATCTCAAAATTCAGTAAGACAAGATGTGATAAAAATTCGCCACGAACATTTGCTACTGTTCGCTGCGTTTAGTCAAGTAAGCTCCTTACATTTGCTCTACTTCGCTGTCGGTCATGAAATGTAGGCAATTCAAAGCAGAACGGTGCGAATGAATTCTTCTGAAGCCTGTAAGGATAGATTTGTCTACGATGTCTTTGTAGTCAATGTTCATAGAAACGAGTACAACTCTGACAAAGTTGATCCCGTATTTTTGTTACCTAGCGACTGCTGATCTGGTTCCATTCGCAAGACTTCCGGTAGTCCAATTAGCTGGTTATAACCTTGGGGATGATGATGCTCAAGCAATCGCCAAAGTTCTGAAACAGAATAGACTGCTGAAAATTTTGGACTTGTCTGATAACTGCATTGGCGACTTAGGTGCTGTTGCTCTAGCAGCGAGTTTAAAGGGGAAAACATTTTTGCAAAAGGTGGATCTGTCCAGAAATAAGATATATGAACCTGGGATAGTCGCTCTTAGGCAGGCTTTTCAAGATATTAAAGGCCTTAACAATAAATCGATCAGTTTGGAGTATAATTACTTTGTCTGAAATGGTGATAATGCGCTGCCCGAGAATGTTAAAGGACATTCATCACAGAAAGACTACAAAGGCTGCAAAATCGGGCAGCTCGCATCCTAATGTCCGCGAGCTATGATAGTAATTTGGATGACTTGTTCCGGGCGCTACGGTGGCGATTAAGAGGGCGTAGAAGAATACTTAAGTGTTATGTAGATGCATATAGGCATATAGCGGGTTTTTAAGTCAATATTGAGTCGCGTTCTCAGGGCAGGTGAACGACAGGTGATAATTGTTATGCATTTTGCTTTGGTTGGAAAATGTCCTCTAGTTTTAACATCCGTTGTACGTAGTTTCTAATGATTAAGACACTTTTTACGCTTTTGTTTTCTCTGAAATACAATCACTTTTCATGAATAAACTCGACCAAAGGCCTAGTTAGCTAAGAAGATTTATCATTGAACTAATTAATGTTACCTTTTCATTAGTCAAATTTCATGATTTTTATGTCAGCTAATTCATATTTATTATCTGAATAAAGTTCAGCCTTGTTCACCGTCCAAAAAATCGATGGACCTAGATTTTCGGCGTATTAGTCTAGTATTATGTGTTAAGCCTACTTGTAGCTACTGTTATGAAGCTGAATTCTTGTTATTTTATTAATTAAAAGCAGTTTTACAATTAAATATATTGTTTTCTATGTCCTATTGTTTCACTCAGGTGCATGTTTGCCTTATAGTTGCTACGGGTAGGTATTTTATCACAAAAGTACCAGTTTTAATTGCAACATTTTACGAATATCGAAACTAGAACTCTGACTTTTTTCTGTATGTATCATTCAAAAATGCACGTGTAGCTGTTACTTTTTTAGATATATCAACAAAGTTGAAATGGTAAATTGGCCACCGCAACGATTACAAGAGCTGACGTTTCGAGCGCCAGCCCTTCGTCGGAGCGAATAGAGGAATTGTGGGTTGTGTGTGCTTTTGAAGGCAGAAAATGGAGCTACATTATTGGTGAGAACATGGCAACGAGAAAAACACGAATAAATTAGTGGAATGAAAAGCGTTCGTTGATACCTGTGGGATTTAGACTGCCGGTTTGAAAGATGAGCTTTAGTTCAAAAGTTTTACGGCTTTCCGTGCTACCTAAGTGTAAGGAAAGACCGCAGATTGCCATATGTTTCTTAGAATGATTAGGTAAATTAAAATGTCTGGCGGCTGGTTTCGATGTGTCCCTGGCACTCCTTTCTACGTCGCGAAGGTGTTCTCGGAATCGGTCACCTAGTCTTCTGCCTGTTTCGCCGATGTATATCTTTTTGCAATAAGTGCAAGTTATGCAATAGGTTACATTGGCGGAGTTGAACGCGAGGTGATCGGTGATCTTAATAGATCGTTTGGGTCCTGATATTTTCTCAGTGTTGTGCATGGAAGGACACGTTTTGCATCGTGCACGAGTGCATTTAAAAGTGCCTGGTTGGTCATTAGACTGAAAAGAACTTCTGACCAAAAAATTGCCTATGTTTTTGTCGCGTTTGAATGAAATGAGCGGAGGCTGCGAAAAGATAGTGCTTGTCTCTGGATCGTTTTGAAGTAGTTTAAAGTTTTTAAGAATGATGGATTTAACTGAGTGGTTGTGAGGGTGAAACGTGAGAGTGAATGAAATGCGGTCGGCATCTTCCTTTTGTGACGTTTTTAGTGCTCAGTGAATGCCGATCAATAAGTTGGGCGCGGTGGTAACCCGCTTGAACGACAGAAACAGGGTAACCACGTTTATCGAAAAACTGGCACATTGACTCTGATTTGTGGTGGAAATCAGCTGACTTACATCTCTTTCATCAACAAGAAGAAAGGTTGGTCTGAAACTGGGCCTTTTTAATACAAATGTGGGTCAAATTTTTACATTTAAAATCATACTTTTCCTGCAAAAACACTACTTGGCAACATGTAAATTTTTCTGATCACCAAATATCGAGGGTGCCTATGTGAGGGCTGGTTTAAGGTCCTTTTGTAGGCTCGTTAAAAATTAAATTGTGATCTCGAAATTTCTATCGTGTGACAGTTTCTGAGGGCGAAGGCCGACTCCAATGTCATGCATAAAAATCAACAACCAAATTCTAACTGCGTTAGTATAAATCTACCAGCCGTCTAAAACTGAACAAGACAGCCTCTTAGACATAAAGATCTTCTTCCAGAATGACAGCCTCGTGGTTTTACTATATTTTGTTTACAACTATCCAATGTTTCAAGCTATTTACTTAACTTTGTATCACGGAAAAGAGAGTGATTAACCTAGCCAATCATTCTGATTGGCCGTTGTGATTACTTCAGTTTTGATTTTACTACACTTGATCGAAATGCGCTCTATCTGCATTAAAGTCTGCCATCTTAAACTTGAACTTCTGAGGCCCACTCAGGCTAATGGGTTTTCATTCGAAAATACATACTCTGAAGTGTGATTGAGTGGTATTCCTGAGCCAAAAAGTTCATATGGTAATGTGTATCTATTTGACCTTATCGCCAGAAAACATCGCAATCTACATCGGAAGTGACTACATCGTGAGATAAACTACTTAAAGGTTTCCTAAACCCCTTTGTAAAACACGGTCAGGTAAAAATATTTCGCCTTTTCACGCATCACGAATATTAACCAAAACTCTTTCACGTTCACGCGAATCACGTTGAATTCCCATTTCACTTTTTTAGTCTTGACCAGTATTATTAGTTGTTCAAGAACCAGTGATGATCTATTTTGCGACTTTTATCAATTCTTATGAAGTCCACCTCCTGACAACATCTAACTACAGCCGTTCGAGATGAATACGTTCAATTTAAAAGCAATAAAATAGCCGGAAATTCATCACGCAAAACAAAATGGTTCACGAATCACGTTTAATTTAGCTCTTAATTCATGGGTCACATTTAAAAGAGAATATTCGTCCACGTGAAAATGAAAATATCTTTCCATCTTTAATCACGAATCACGAATAAATAATAAATTCAAATCACGATTCACGAGAAAAAAAAAAAACTCCCAACTGACGCTTCACGTAAAAAGTATATGGGACCCTCCTACTTCATATTACAGCCTATCAACCACAATCACTTATCGTAACATTTTTTCAGCTTTATTTCCTTTCTATCGATGACAAACTGTCCTCCATTTTATAGGCTGATAGTTTCGAAAGAAACTGTTTGGGGCTGCGTCCGTGGGAGTAACGAAATAATTTGGATATATCAACAAAGTTGAAATGGTAAATTGGCCACCGTAATGATTACAAAAGCTGACGTTTCGAGCGTTAGCCCTTCGTCGGAGCGAATGACGAAGGGCTAACGCTCGAAACGTCAGCTTTTGTAATCATTACGGTGGCCAATTTACCATTTCAACTTTGTTGATATATCCAAATTACTCCATTTTATAGGTTGCACGATAGTTTTTTTAAATTAGTGTCGGGTGTTTCCACCATTCCTCACGAGCTGTGGACATCGTCGAATGCTTTGAGCGAGGACAAACCAGAAGCACTGAACACCAAATCAAATCTAAAAGCTCGATCATTACAAGAATAGCATGGTGGCAAACTAGCAGACTGTGAACCCTACAAAGGTAGACTTGTAATTCATTGATAAGCGTTGATAACTTAGAGGCTTGAATCAGCAACTTTGTTAGGAATAAAACTCTCGTAACAGAGATAAGGTAATCTGCACAGGTTTTTAAGGCTTTCGTGTCTTTGCAGTAAATGGTTTGAACCCGGGGGTAACATGTGAAGGTGTAGTCTGATCGTCCGGGTGAGTGTAGTCCTGAGAAGAACTGTTGTCGGTGGTAGTGACTGACGTTTCGACAACCTGTGCGGAAGTCATCATCAGAGTCAAGTGAATGATTGTTGTCAGTAGAATGTTCTTATTCCAGTTCGTGTGAAATGATCGGTTGGTTTTGCCGTGATGTTATTGGCTGTAAGACTCAAGTGACGTAAGTCGGTCGTGATTGGTCAGACCAATCACGACCGACTTATCGTGATTGGTCAGACCAATCACGACCGACTTACCCTATTCCAGATTCTACCGACTACTATTTGTTACATTGTATATAGTCGTTATGATTTCATTGATTATCGTCTGTTCAATAAATCATTTTAAATCAACTGTCGAGTTCAAATTATATACTTGTACCAATAGTTTATGTGATTGGCGAAGCTTGGAGTATCCGCGGCCTCCGAATAAGTATTCGCATTCACACCCTAGAGTCTTGGAGGTACAATTGCATATAACATGTTCCTCTTTTTACCTCTAAATTTCTCAATAAATTTATAACTAAACTTTATTATTCGCAGGCTTAAATGGCTTTTTTACCCCAGCGATACCTATCAAAAAAATGAGATGGTGAGTTAAGAAGTGAGAATTTGTTTTGTCCCTATGTACCAAAATAGATCATTGCAGCATGGACGATACACCGAGTCCAGAGCAAGCTCACTATGGTGCTCTCTGTATCACAGTGGTAGGGCGTCGGAGAGTGGAATCTCAAGGTCTGGGGCTTCATTCCCCATTAGGGCCTTTGACGGTCTCTCCTTTGCATGCTCTTTACAAGACTAATAACATCGTTTTTCAGTCAAGTTCTCGTTTTGGTACCTGAATAGTTTCAGACTTTATCCATTGTTACATGTTCATATTGGGTTTAAATTTGCTTTTTTTAAGTGCAAGAAGAGCTTAAATTAATTTTTTGAGTGGCTGGAGGGCGTGGGGTGGGGGTAGGGTGGTACTCAACAAAGGGGGTTGCGTACATCCAAGCCCCCCATCCCCCTTCTTCTCATTAAGCTCCACCCTTAGCTGAGGCTGTTCTTTGGAGGCTCTTTCCTCTTCGTCCTTTTCCTCTCTGGACATGCGCACACCATATTCAAAGAATGCTAAACAAGGGCTTACCAATCATTTCAAAGATTTATCGTTGCAAAGAATCATAACAATCAACTTACCTTATCTCGTAAAAGATTAGCGAATATACACCACAAACAAGTCTGCGGCTCCGTCATTTTCTGCGCGATAAGAGAATAATGACCACCATTCTCAGCGATATAAGAAGTGCTCTTTGTTTTGTTATTTTGCGTTCGATGAGATACATCATGAGAATTTTTAGCAGTGGATATTCCACTCGATGGCTCTACCTCTCCACTGTTTCTAGGCCAAGTTTCAATTTAGACTGTTGGTTTTTGTGGAGGAAGGAAAACCGGAGGACCTGGCGAAGAACCCTTGGAGCAAGGACGAGAATCAAGAACAAACTCAACCCACATGTGAAAATCTCAAAATGAAATTCATTGAAAAATGACCTTGCTAGAAGCTGTAAATTGTAAACAGATTGATTGTGTTGCACAACAACTTTCGATTTCACTGTTGAAATAACTTTTCTTTTGAAAAAAATACTGCGAGGTTTGCTAAACCCTTTTCGCTTGCTTGGTAATTTCAAATTTAGCATAATATTTCTGACTCGTGTCTTTTGCTAATGAAAGATAACGTAACTGACGTAATTAATAACTATATGGCAGACCCGATTCACATTTCGGCTACTTTTACCATGAAACCACATTCGTAAATGAACGAAAACAGTTTCCTTTCTTCGCTTTTTCGTCTAGGGAGGTTTTGGTAGTTCCTTTTTTTTTCCCTTCGAAACCATACAGTTGTAAAGAAATAAGTTGAAAATGTCATGGCGAAGGAATTACAAAATCTACTGTTTTCACGTCCGAGTGAACGTTCATTTGGGAAAATAAAGCTCGTTAAGACAAAAAACAAATTCGACTCAAGCCTTTTTGCGTGAATGTGACCAATTTTCTTTAGAAGAACGTAAAGCAATCAAGGGCTTCATCCACAACACTTATGTGCCTCTCCTAGGAAAAATCTTTATCAGAGTATAGATGTTAGCCAAAATTGATTATGAAAAATAAGGTGTTTTTCCGCTTACTGTTTTTACTTAGTTTATCGCTATAATGTACGTAGGCCAAGTATGTTAAACCTGATTACATCGATATCAGCTCATTAACGCTTCCATATTTAGCTTATAGCAGAGTTATGGACATAATCTGAACCCATTCGACTCTGAAATTGAAACATTTCTATCGATTCTAGACAGCGTGTCTCTTAAAAATAGCAGGTATACATTAATGAGTTATCAGATCAATCAATCAATCAATTAATCAATCAACTTTATAAATATGTCAGACTCTTCTAGCTGGCCACAAGTGGCCTACTAATCGGAGACACCTAGTTAATAAAATCTACATGAAGCTTAAGGTTACATTTGATAATATTTAGAACAGAATATTTACTATAAGATGCCATTAATAGCATTAAAATATTAAATCTGTGCATAAAATAGATAATGATGATAACAATAAAATGGTTTACAATATAATATAATCAATCCAAAATATTAAAATATTTTTTTAAAATATTAAATCTGTATATAAAATAGATAATTATGATAACAATAAAATGGTTTACAATGTAATATAAAGCAAAGTCTTCAAAAGTTCAACGCAAAAGAATAAGAAAAATTTACTATAAAAATAATAATTAATCTAAAACGGAGCGAAAGATTAACTTAATAAGTAGAGACTCAAGTGTTTAACAGGTAACAATTTTGTTATGAGTTCAACTTCAAGAGCTTTATCTTAGTAGATATTTACTGCACGTGATCCATGAGAGCACGTGACTTACAACTCACTTATCATAACAAATTTGAACATTTGTTTTCAACTATAAGACTTGAAAGGTCCTTCTTTCTGATTCGTGTTTTAAAGGCCGATAATGAGGCTAGGGCCGTATCCTTCTTAGACAGTTTGGACTGTAGGAGTGGTCCAATGTATCTAATGGAGTGCTCGCCATATTTTACAGTATTGAACCTAGGGATGAAAAAGTCTGAATTTCGGGTGCACGGAGTCAAAGGCTTTGCCCATGTCAGTTGACAAGATGGCTACAGTCTCCCCTCTATCCCTCTCATATTTCCAGTCCTCTACCAGTCGTATCAGAGTTGTTTCAAAACTGTACCGCTTTCGATATGCTGACATTGAGTTGTCAAATATAGTTTCAAACTTATCTCCCAAGTGATAGCAGAACAATTGTTCAAAGATTCTGTCCACTGCGGGTAGCAAAGTTAGTGGTCTGTAATTGACTACGTTTTGGGGGTCCTCTTTCTTGTACACTGGTACCCATTCCCCTCTTTTCCACTCCATAGGCCATTCGCTCTCCCGAATGACTTTTATTAATTATCACCGTTAAGGGTTCTGCAATCTCATTTGCTATCAATTGAAGCATTCTGAGGGACAACCCATCAAACCCTGTTGCTTTATGCGGGTTAATACCACGAAGGGCATCCACAACTTCCTCTCTACTAATGCTCCTGAAGTTAAACATACTTGCCATTTGTCTGTATCTTATTGCACTTACCCCAGGGTGTCTGTAACAATTTTCCTCAGTCAAGCATGACGCCTCCATTTCCCCAATATTGTCTGCGGTTGTTGCAAACTAACGTGTGAATTCCTCCTCAAGTATCTGCTTTTTCTGTTGTAGTTGTCCTTGGATGTTCAGAGAAATATTAGCCGAATTCTTATTCTTAGCACACTTTAAGCTGATAAAGGGCATAAAGGTTACAAAGATTTTCTTAGGATTCTCATCCAGTTTATCTGATACCCCATTCCAGTAATCTTTAATCACCTTCCTTCTTAGTCGTGTGGCTTGGTTTCTCCAGGTCTTCATAAGTTCCCATGACTCTGTGGTTCTGTCTTTGCTGAATTTCTTTTCAAACTTCCTTTTCTTTCTTATTGCTGCCTTCCACTCTGCATTCATATACGGGACATCATTCTTCTTTACTCTAATCTTTTTCACAGGGAGGTGTTTGTCGATTATTTTCATAAACCTTTCTTTCCATTGTAAGTACAGATCACGTGCTGGTGCCACCTGCGTTTCAGACCATGTTATTTCACGTATGTCCGCATTAAGCCCTTCCACATTTAAGTGCTTAGTTCTTCTGCAGGTAATAGTCCTTGCCTCATGATGTTTAACATCTTTGTTAGCAACTGCACACACCAATCTGTGATCACTGAACCCCAGTTCAGCTACGCCTGATACCTTTATAGAGTTAGGAGAATTAACAAGTATCACATCTAATAAGGTTTGAGATGTTGTAGTCACGTGTGTTGGTTGGTTAATCAAAGATGTGAGTTCGTGTACTTCCTCCAAATCAATCAGCACTTTTCCCTCTCAATCACTAGGTTTCAGTCTATCCAGATTAAAATCTCCCATAATTATGATTGTTTGACTTTGAGAAGAGGCCCATGTTGTTACCTCGTTCAACTCATCCTCCAGTGTTTTATGGTAATTAACACCCATGTTAGGTGGGGTCTGTACAATCCAAGTGCCACAACATATGAATCCCCCTAGCTTTACCTCCATGGCCAGAGACTCGATGGTTCTATATGATTTTGTTCACTTAAGCTCCTTGAAGGGATCATGGTGGAAATCTAGGCCAACATTCCTCTTCCTCCTTTAACTCGATCTTTACAATGAAGTCAATAGTTTGATATCTTAAATTGACTATCAGAATAAGTTGCATCAATCTTCGTTTCAGTTAAAACTAGAATTCCAGCCCTTAATTCGCCATTAATTAGTTTCAGCTCATCAAACTTATTTTGTATGCTATAAATGTTGAGATGTGGCATCAAAAGTAAGCCAGGATATGCTTGTCTGTGTTTCCAGAGATTATCTAATAGCGAATCGTTACTGAGCTTCATTACCGATGCTGTTGTTGCTACCCTCTGAATCATTCAATGAGTCATTTAAAGAGTTGAAGCTAACTTCTTGAGGGAGGACTTGAAACAAACACACCACGCAAATCCATGATCCATTATTACCTGATTTCAATTGCTCGTATTCCCTCAGCTTCAAGCCTCCACATTTCACATGATACAAAATCCCACAAACCTGGCAACTTACAAATCTATGATTGCTAGCTATCGTCCTTCCACAAGAGTTGCATTTCGGTTTGGTCGAACCTTTAGATCTGGCACTAAGGCCAGGGTTCGGACAAATATCCCCACACATAGTTAACCTAGTGAGTTGAAAATTGGCAACCGCTTTTGGATCATAGCGCATCTTCGCCTTCAACTACACTCTTCTTCGAGCTTTGGTCTTGAATTCAAGATGGCTACCGCATACTTCCCAAGGAAGAGAGAAGATTTCTGTACAGAAATACTCGACTGGATTGAAGATCGATTGTCCGCGATATCTTTCAAGGTCATAGATTGATTCAAAGTCACTCGGCTTCTTGTGTTTGTTGAGAACAAGTGAAAAGATAAAAACTAATATGAGACCGGGAATTACACGACCGACCGCCATTATCGGACAGCTGACAGATTTAAGTCCAGAAGGTATTAAAGCAGATCTGAAGATATTTGCAATTACCGTCAAGTTCATTTTGGCATGAACATTATCTTTAGAAACTTTTTGATTAAGATAATGAATTACTTGATTAACAAAACATATGCATGCGCATGTGAGCAGGAGTTCAACTTGCTGACGAGGCAATCGTTACTGTGTTCCCGATAAATCATTCAACGCGTTTATTTTTTATTTCCAATACGCGTGCTTTTCTTCACTGGAAACAACAGATATGCAATCGTCTGTTTCCCTGTTTAAAGGTTAAGTTTTGAAATACATCTCATTACTTTTTTTTTTCACAACTTTTGAGAATGATTTCGCCCGCTGCTGGCGCTATGGTAATTATGGTTTGTGAAACATGTTTTGAAACACTTAATTAGAGAGGCCCGACTCGTCTAACAGTTGGAGATGGCAAAAAATTAACTGAGGAGTCAAGCTTAAGAAGCTGGGCGGAAAAGCGGATTAATTAATAGTGTGAACATACGTTTGCTAAGTTTGTGTGCATCATGTTTCTCGGTATGTTCGATTTCTCTGCAGTATTTTCAATCCTCGCGCAGTTAAATATAGCTCAACACGCAAGTTTTAAAGGTTCTTTCGACGATGCTTACGGAGGTGTTTTAGTGTGCGGCAACTGTTTTCTATTTTTAAACCACAAACTTGGTACAACACCGTT
The DNA here is from genome assembly GCF_964205215.1 of Stylophora pistillata. NCBI lineage: Eukaryota > Metazoa > Cnidaria > Anthozoa > Scleractinia > Pocilloporidae > Stylophora > Stylophora pistillata. Next base: position 4,972,138 of record NC_142525.1, read on the forward strand.
CGAATCTCGTGTCGTTGTTGCTGCAGAGGATTGTATAGAAGCATGCACCGTAAGTCCTCGATGCCGCTCCATAAATCTCAAGGCTTTTCCTGAAGAAAATATGACATTTTCATGTCACCTCCTTGATACAGACAAGTTCAATTCGACGATTTTGTTTGCTGCAAGTTTGGATTTCCATCACTACAGCTTCGTGGTAAGAATTTTTTTCTAGTTTATTCTGTAAATATGGTTTAATCTCTGAAGGCAAGTCGCAAAAGGCCATTGCCGGACCTGAGGATAAATATTTCATTTTGTAGCTGAGTAGAAAAGCATCCAAACTTTAAATAAGAAATAAAAGAAAATAAAAAAATATTGTCACTGGAAATGATTGGAAAATAATTGTGATTTTTTTTCCACTGGTGAAAAATTGTCGGTCAAACTAGTTGCATGTACTGAGTCATTAGAACCTTCTTGTAATTAGGCTACACCCGTTCCCCCATTTCGTGCCGCCATTGAAAGATTGTGCATCTTTTTTTTGTTTGAAAAATTGTTCGAAATTCGCGATTTTCAACCTCTTATCCTTCTGAAGCATTATCGCCGTCATTTTTATAAAATACCATTTTCTAGCTAAGAGTAAAAACAAGAATTAAACACTCCCAATAGAACCATAAATGAAACGTGATATCATTATTCACCTAGACCTTCGTAGTCACAAAACCGTCCCACCATGCTCACTGACGTCTGACTTTACCCTTTTGTTATATGACCATGATATGCAAAATAACATCTTTGTGCCTGTTACAAATTATTGATGACTAAGAAATAATTTGGTATCTTCGGGAAGAATGATCTACGTGCAAACCAGTGTGTTTTCACAGGTTTGAACTTGTTTTAACTCATTCTTTAACAACCAGATATAATTGGAGGATCTTGAAATTGCATTGTACCAGAATTTTTATATATTGGAACTACACACTGTAATGACTCCTCCAAGGAAATATTATCTGAGCTCCGAAGATATTCTTTTGTTCCTTCTAATATTTTTTAAGTCGGACTACTTAAACACGAAGGCGCGTTATAAAAGGAGCCTTATGTCCCACTGGACCATTTGTCAATCAACCGTCGTGTGATGTAGAACTCTTAGAGTCAAGTCAGCTTGAGCTACAGCTACTCCAAAGCAGTGAACAGCGGGCGCATTCCTCAAAATTGCCTGATGTCTTCATCACAATACAAGAATTTTTGAGATTTGTATTTCCTTTCTCCAATGGAAACTGTCTTTATTTGTGGCGGTAAATTTGAGATCGAAGTAGATGGTTCGCATGTTACCTCGTGCCACCATGCTGGTGGAAGTAAACAATAGATATCTCATTAGCTCCTTTTGTTCGTCTACCAGCATTTGAATTTGACGCTCACACGTCAACGGTGAGTGACAAATGAGCCTAGGTCTTCCCAGGGAAGACTTCATTATATAGCGCGCCTTCGTGTTTAAGGTTTGCTTTGCAGTTTGAGCTCTTTTTCTTGCCATATGGCCTCAGAAGAATTTGTTGTCATTTCGTGTTTAGTTTTGTAAGATCTCAACCCTTTCTGCGTTACTTTCTTTTAATTAGCAAATGCGAAGTCTTTGAGTGGATCAGAAAGTAGAAAGATAGACAGAAAGTATTAACTTAAGGATTACATCAAAACCAAGTCCTAACTTGAACAAATTAGTCGATCATTCTAAGTTTAAAGCCCATATTTCCTCTCACTTCAAACAACGTAACCTTCATATTGTAATGTTCAAGAGAAAAAGAAAATTCTTGATGTGAGCCGTTTGAATTTCTCTTTTTTTGCTATTATTGAAATGTTGAGCTGTGCTTTGCCGTCAGTAAAGGATAGGACACGAAAGAGCTTTTCGTAGACTTGTAAACTTCTAAAACCAATGGAATCAATGAAATATCAAAATAATCTCGGATATATCGAAATGTTCATAACATAGGTATTAGAAACTTTGAGTGGAATGAAAACCCCACGTTGGCTTTTGTAGATCTACAAAAATAAATTAAGGTTTTCTCCGACTTAGATCATAGTTTTATTGCTCTCAGAAATTCGTAATTCAGAACATGATTTAGCTTTGCCGAAAGCTTTTACAAAGATATGGTTGAAAACCTAATTTACATTTAGAGCTTAATCATTTTCTTTACACGTGGGAGTAACTTCTTTAAAGTGCACCTATACCCAAAAAATTTTTTTCGCTTAACGAAATAAGCTTATTTTTTGGAGTATTTCTCTGCAAAAATTTCTTAATTTGCTCAAATCTTTAATTTTCTGTGCCCAGTCAAAATACGGAAAATCGGCCGCCATCTTGCCCCACGACCGAGTTTAAAGAGGAATGGCTCTAGCGGGTAATGTGACGTCAAATCGAGAACACGAAAATCTGCATTTCACACATTTTCACTTGTTTGGGAAGGTTGTCGTCGATATTGTCCGAAATATGCCGACTAGGTGTGTTGTATGAGGAATGTACGAAGCGCGATACCCTCTTGCAAATTTCGCGCGTTGCTACATCCTTCTACAACACACTTAGTCGGCATATTTTCGGACAACATCAACTACAACCTTCCCAAACATGTGAAAATGTGTGAAATGCAGACTTTCGTGTTCTCGATTTGACGTCACATTACCCGCTAGAGCCATTCCTCTTTAAACTCGGTCGTGGGGCAAGATGGCGGCCGATTTTCCGTATTTTGACTGGGCACAGAAAATTAAAGATTTGAGCAAATTAAGAAATTTTTGCAGAGAAATACTCCAAAAAATAAGCTTAATTCGTTAAGCGAAAAAAAATTTTTGGGTATAGGTGCACTTTAATTAAATAATAACTCTTATTCTAAATTAGTTAACTTTCTGGTAAAAATCTATTTTAGCTTCCTATTTCGGAGGCAATTTTAATGAATTCATAGCTCGAAACTATTCCTCTCAAATATTGTTGATTGGACGGAAATATGTATTTTTAATTGTTTTAGAGAACTTGAAACATCCTTGTTTACTTCAAGGAATTCGAGCCCCCAGTATCGAATTTAGATCACACTTTCCGTCGAAGAAGTTGTCTTCTAGGAAACAATGCTGTGGATAAAGCCTTCAAAAATAATTGTAGTAATGATGACGTCAAGACTTGTTGCCACAGTAACGTAAGTCGAACCCATTTACCGTGCCTCTCTCCAATCGGGGGTAAAAATAAGTACCAACGAGTTGTAGGGGGGGCCTGGTGAAATGCTGAGGGAGGGGAGTAACCTTACGATGGACTTGCATTCCATCCAGGGGGAGTAGTAACACTTCTCGTCGTTTCATTCTAGCTACATGGAAACCGGGACAAGCCCTGGCTCGAGTATGCTAATGTCTATTGATAAATGCTTTGCAGTCACTTTACTGTGTTTACCATATCATTTGCATGATTACAAGGGTGAGCTATAAGCACAATGGCTAAAACAGCGAGGAGTAAAGTACTCTGAGCTGCATTAAACTTAGACTGTCATTTATAGAAATGAGAGCCGGGTAAATTGTCTCTCCCTTCAGGCTCCTTGTGAAGACAATCCATGCAAGAATGGGGGAACGTGTTACCCAGCATTGGAGAGGTACGACTTCAATCGTTTTATGCACGGAACATTTTGGAGGCAAAAAATGCGATTTCCGTGAGTGTTTTGTTTGAACTTTTAAAGTTTATCTTGAACTTTTTCCTTGAAATTTTAAATTTATTCTTGAACGTGTATGCAAGTTCTACTGTGACAGAGATCGATTATCCTTGGCTATGCAGTAAAAATTTCCCAAGGAAGTAATATTTGCACCAAGCTTTTGGAGAACGGATCCAAGAAAAGTGGTGTTTATCAAGTTGTGGCAGATGGGACTGAGATCATCAGCATCTTCTGTGATCAAACCAATAAAGGAGGAGGTACTGAGGTTGAACTTTTATAACAAGCGGCACAGGTCTCTGAGTTATTTCTCGAAAACCTGGTATTCTGCTCTTAGAGAGCTGCCCTTCCAATCCCCCTCCCCCCCCCCCCCCCCACTCCTGGCACCTCACCATCTGGGTGTATAAATAAGCTCCAAAGATAAAGCAAAGTTCAGGTTCCTAAAGAAAAGCGGAGAATTCTTTCAAATCTTGATGGCAAAGAGACCGAGTGGTTGGGATACAGTCCGGGGTGATAAACTCCTTCGATCATTGGACGTTTGTGGGCGTGAATCTACGCCTGCTCAGTTAAGACGTGAGTCGGTGGTGAGTCTTGAATCGAGATACAGCCTTAAGGAGAGAAAGAAAAGCTCGGAAAATAGTGTCAAGTCACCAGTAATTTTTTTATTCTTACGAGAACAAAACACGTCCAGTCATGTCAAACTTGACTGAAGCCAAGTCTTTCTCGCAATCATGCAGTTCTCCAAGTTCCTGCAGACCTCGCCTACGCAAGTCCATTCATAAATTCTGATCTCTGAATCTTATGTCACTCTTAATAATGAAACTTGAGGGTCCCCTATACCAGTTTATAAGACTAAGTGACGTAAAAGTATTGGGCCTTTTCAGGCATCACCAATAATATCCAAAACTCTTTCACGTTCACGCGAATCACGTTGAATTCCCATTTCACTTTTCTAGCCTTGACCAGTTCCACGCGGCAAAAAAATGATGTACGGTCTCATCTTAGTTGTTCAAGAGCCAGTAGTGATCTGTTTGGCGGCTTTAGTAATCGATCCACATGAAGTCATTTCCTGTCAACATCAACCACAGCCGTTCGAGAACAACACGTACAATTTAATAACAATGAAATGGCCGGAAATTCATCACACGAAACAAAATGGTTTACGAATCTCGTGTGCTTTAGCTTTTAATTCACGTGTCACATTGGAATGAGAAAATTCGTTCACGTGGACATGAAAAGATCTTACCATCTTTAATTACGACTTATGAATCAATAATACATTCAAATCACGTTTCACGAGAAAAAAAAAAACCGCTCAGTCACGCCTGACGTAGAAAGGAAAGCTGACCCTCCTCCTTCATTTACAAGCGTATGAACCACGATCACTTATCGGTAACCTTTTTTCAACTTTATTTCATTTCTCTCGATGACAACCTCTCCTCCATTTTACAAGTTGGACGATGGCTTTTAAATTGGTTTCCGGTGTTACCACCATTCCTCACGAGCTGTGGACATCGTCCAGTGCTTTGAACGAAGACAAACCAGAAGCACTGAACACCAAGTCAAATCTAAAAGCCCATTACAAGAACCGCCTGGTGGCAAACTGGCAGACTGTGAACCCGACAGAGGTAGACTTGTAATTAATTGATAATCGTTGGTAACTTAAGGACCTGATTTGGCAACTTTGTTATGAAAAAAACTCTTGTCGCAGAGGGATTTTTTAGAGCTATCGTGTCTTTGAAAACAATAATGGTGACAGGATATTTGTTATTATTAAAAACTGGATCATTGGATAATGCAATTCAAGACTTTTTATTGGCTTAGCCATTATGGTATATCAGCCAATATACCATAATCTACAAATATGGCAAGCGTACGTGTCAGCTTAAAATTAAAAGGGAGCTAAAAATTTAATAAAATTTAATAATTTAATCTAACGTTTTTAATGAATCAATTATTCCACTCGCGCTTGTTGGATATGAGATGATTATAGCCAACGAGGCGCTACGCGCCTCGTTGGCTATCTATCATCTCATATCCAACAAGCGCGAGTGGAATAATTGTTAATTGAAAGGTCTAGTTTGCAATCAAAAATACCTGGTGCAGGCCAGTTCAACTCCAGTTCAGCTGTAGCTTAAAGCGACTTGAAGTATCGTTATTTCTCCTCGATAGAATCGCATAATTGGATAAAATCTCGAATTCTGATTGGTTAACGAAGCGAGGTATCCAGTGTAGAATTGCGAGTTGAAAACGAGGCTAAAGGTAGGCTATTTTGCATCTCTTGTTTTGCGCTCGGATAAAAAAAGCACACAATGTTATTGCCGTTTTCGTTTTTTATTTCATTCAATCGTGAAGTTCTCGTGAACTGATTTTCCCAAAAAAACAACACAGGGATCCAAAGCTGTCGACCCATAATACAGCGCGCTGACTGTTTCGCCATATCGTCTTCCTGACTCTGTATGACGCAGGGGAAACCTCCATCATTATATCTTTGGTATCCATTTAAACTTCTGGGTACACAGGAAATGTCTGTAACTGTAGGAAAGCTTTATATCGTAAAACTAAACTGCAATAACTTTTTTCGATTATCTTCACTGAATAAATGAATTTTTCACCTGAGATTTTACAGAGTACGAGCGGTACCTCCTTATTGGCGAAGATGCGCACCACTCGGATCTCTGGGAGTGAGGCGCACTCCAACAGGTTTGAAAGCTTCCAACTTTTCAATTTTTTTTTCCTTTTTGGACTCATGCTTTTTTCTCACCTCCAAGCACGAGTGGCACTGTACACAGGAGGATCAGAAGATTTTTCTATTTTCTTCAACTCCACAAACTCTAACAACATCAACTGGTTCTCAGAAACTCGCGTAACTGACTCCCCCTGGACAGATCTCAACACTGAACCGCATTATCGCTTCTCTATCGAAGGCTGCTGTGGTAGTAGAGACTTCTACATCGTCAGGAACCATGGAGGCTGCCCTGAAGATGCTGGATGGCTTCCCACGACCTCTACGGGTTGTGACTGGGAGAAAAAATATACGGAAACAACCATATTGTACAGTAAATTGAGGACCTACTCCAGCTTCTCACGCACTGGTAAGAGGAAATTAAGGCGGTTGGTGAATTATCAATTTAACAAATCGACAGTGATTTAGCGTAGTCATCTCAACGCTGTTAGTCATCTCGGTGGTCAAAATTTTGTGGACTCACGAAGCGCAAACGAGCCAGTCTGTAACGAATAAGAGAACAGACCATGCTAAACCATTGTCGATTTGTTTTCACCACAATATCGACGTCAAATGATGCAAATTTCTTCTGTGCGTGACCAGGATCGTGACACGTTGACACAAGCAGCATTATCTGTACTCCTATCGAAAACAGCAAATTTGCCGATTAGTTTGCGACGTTACTGCCAATTGTGGTAAAAAAAACTTTTCATTGCGTCCACTTCGAAATCACTGGTGATCCTTGTAACCTCAGCGGCTCTCGCCGGTGCAATTCATTTACAAATCGCTCCATTTTTTGCTCTACATTGCATCTTTCACTCAACCAATGGGAAAGATTTGCTAAAACATAACAACCACTCAAGATTTCAAGCCTTGTTTAAGGTAACCCATGAAATTGTAGGAAAACGAAAGATAACTTTCGCAACCTTTTGGACAACAAATCAGTGCCAGATGAATAAAAAAGTGATAGAGACTAAAATATCCTGTAGTTGAGCTACTGAGGTTTATGATTTTAAACTGGAGGTAATAAAGTGGTAATTGAACTGAGTGAAGTGAAATTTTGCTTTGAAAATCATACTTGTGATTTTAAGTCCAACTCGAGCTGCCCGCTCGTTCGATTGTGAAAACACGCGTATAATTTCAGGCCTCTGCTCTACCGACGGGCTAACGCTGACACGTCAGCTGTAGAAGCACTTTACAGTGGCCAGTTTGCATTGTCAACTTAGTTGATAAATCCAAATTATCTGGCAACCCACTTTTTTTAGTTAAAATACCATTATTTATCATTGAAACAAAAAATGATCACAGCTTGTATCAGTGCAAGAGAAGGATTTGACCAGAACGACATCGATATTGCTACCATGACAACTTGTCGGTTACAACGTAACAGAGTTATGCAACTCGCAAATTTTTGACTTTATGAAGGCAAACATTCTTCATGAATTTCTGAGCAAATTCTTGATGTGGTGGTGAAAGTTCCCTTATGACAGTTAAGTTATCGCCTTTTTCAGCTTTCTCGTGTTGCTTTAGAATGACGAGAAAAGTTTATGAAGACAACACTTTCAGTGAGGAACTTTAAAGGTGTCGAATTTACAATTCAGTGTCAGAAAGGTTTTGAAAAAGCAACAGCATGTTCTGGGCCTGTCTTTCAGCTTATAACGGAGTCGTCTCATTAAAGATGCTTTCCAATTTTTTTTTTCAGAAAACTTCGGCATTGCAGATGTTATGGTGGTCTATATCCGTTAAGCAATGTTAAGTGCCTTGAGGCTGCCGTTCAGCACGTTTACGAGTTAGGCCCCATTTCCATGGTCTCGAGTACCCGAGAAAACCCTCCCCCTGAGACAACTCTACGGAGCGTCTATGTGAAATTTGAGATCTGCTAACCCTCGTTCGGCCAGGCCAGATTAAATATTTGACAGACTGGCTTACGACAGGAAAAGAATAGCTGTAATACGTACGTGCTCTGGTTATAGCGTGAGCACGTATTTTCTGATCGAGTTGTCTCGTCTCGAGTGGCGAGACAAGATGTTTACAATTGAAAAAGTTGTACCGCCTGCTAGGATTACCCTATCTGCCGAGGTGAAACAGCTCGTCCCCCCGAGTTATTTCGCCTACCCGAGACGAGTTCACAACCTCGTGTAAACGGTCGGTTGAATTTTGTAAGAAATAATTGAAAAGTTAGCTCGCTGAGGGTAACTCTGGGATTGGATTGTCTCGGGTACCCAAGACCATGCAAATGGAGCTTTAGAACTATAAAGAAATCTTTACCTCTGCCTTAGGATCAAAGCTAGATAAAAGCAAATATATAAATTCCAGAACTCACAGTAAAATTTCAGCAATCAAAACTCTTTTTGTCGATCAACAGTTGGTAAAAGCTTGGAGTGAAAGCCAAATGAAATTTTCCAGCAGTGCAATAAAGCATCTCAATCTGCTGATTTAACTAAGGCATACACAATACTTACTTCAACTCGAACGGAAAAAAGTGCTATTCTATTCTTCACTATGTGTCAATTTACCAAATTCTTTAACAGGAAAGTGTTTATATCATGTTTGCAGCTTTTAGGATTACAAACAGTTTCTTTCGAAACTATCAGCCTTTTAGGATTACAGTGAACTGAAACTTCAACTCGATTCTATCTTAGAAGGAATCTTTATTTGGATTAGATATTACATCGACCAGTAGCTACATGCACCTCAGGACAAAACTTAACCATACTCAGTGTTATTTACGATGGACATTTTACATAATTTGATTACAAAATAACGTAAGTTAAGCAACTTTAAAATTACTTTAAATTTCATTAGTTTAGTGTTTTAACGTTTTTTTCAGCCGTTGAAGTTTATCCCGGTTTCGCTGTAAGCCGCCAAGAGTATTACTACTTCTCCCTGGACGGGATGTTAGTTCATCGCAAGATACCTCCCCCCCCCCCCCCGGCATTTCATCAGGCTTCTCTGACAATTTGCTGGTACCCATTTCTACCCCAGGGTGGAGAGACACACTGAGAGAGTAAAGTGTCGTGCCCAGGAACACAACGCACTGACCCGTCCAGGTCTCGAACTCAGACTCCTCGACCGGGAGTCCAGTGTACTGACCATTAGGTCACTGCGTCTCCCACGAATGTGGCCTTGTAGTTTTATAAGTGGCAAAGCTTTTTTCAAGCGATGATACTGTAATGTTCTTTAACTACCTTGCACTGAATGGTCCTCAACTTGACGAGAACCTTTACCATGTCACTAACGGAACTGCGTTTTTAACGTACCACAAAACGAATATCTGATAGCCAATGAGCTAGATATAACAACTATGGCTAATTATTAAGATCGATTCCTTCGCTTTTTTGCACAATGCTACTCTGGGAGACATTTCTTTGATACTCACTTTGGCGTCGGCCATAGCCTTTTCAGGTTTTTTTCGACTCCATTTCAGAATTTCGTGGAAAAAAGCTACTTTAGCGATCCTGCTTTACTTTAAGCACCCAATAAAAAGAAATTACTCTAGAGTCTTTGAGTGTAATGCATATATATATATATATATATATATAATCTAGAGTCTTTGAGGTACAATTGTATATAACATATTCCTCTACCCGTTAAATTCTAAAGAAATATAATTACTAAACTTTACTACTCGCAGGCTTTAATGGTTTTTTTACTTCAGCGATACCTATCAAAAAAAGAAAAAAAAAATGCGGTGATGAGTGAAGAAATGAGAATTTCTTTTGTTCCTATGTACCAAAATAGATTACTGCAGTATGCACGATAAACCGAGTCCTGGCGGAGGTCACCATAGAGCTCACTGTATCTCAGTGGTATGGCGTCGGAGAGTGGAATCTCAGGGTTTGGGGTTTGATTGTCCATGGGCTCTTGGAATATCTGTTTTTGCATGCTTTTAACAGGACTAATAACATCTTTTTAAAGTGAAGTTCTCGTTTTGGTACCTTAATACTTCCTAAATACTTCCTTAAATTTATTTTTTCTAAGTGCAAGAAAGGGGCACGGTAGGGGTTAAGGGGTAATGGTGGCACTCAACAGAGGGGGTTGCACACCTCCCCCCCCCCATTCCCCTTCTTCTCATAACTCCACTCTTAGGTGAGGGTGTTCGCTGGAGGCTCTTTCCTCTTCGTCCTTTACCTCTCTGGACATGCGCACACCATATTCGAAGAATGCAAAACAAGGGCTCACCAATCATTTAAAAGATTTATCGTTGCAAAGAAACATAACAATCAATTTACCTTATCTCGTAAAAGATTAGCGAATATACACCACAAACAAATCTGCGGCTACGACGTTTTCTGTGCGATAAGAGAATAATGACCATCATTCTCAGTGATATAAATAGTACTCTATGTTTTGTTATAGTGAGTTCGATGAGATACATGATGGGGATTTTTAGCAGTAGAAATTCCACTCGATGGCTCTACCTCTCCGCTGTTTTCAGGTCAAGTGTTAGTTTAGAATGTTGGTTTTTGTGGAGGAAGGAAAATTGGAGGACCTGGAGAATTAGGCAGTGGCAGGGATTTTGCAACATTCAACCGACGACTCTTACCGTATTGATTCCAATTTGTGTATGTCGTCCTGTTACTGTACATAACAGTAAAAGGAGGACGACGCTGTTCCCATGGACAGTCAGCAGAGATAATGGCCAGCCATCCTGCATCTTTCGAGCAGCCGCCGTGATTTCTGGAAATGTAGAAGTCCCTTCCATTGCAACAACCATCGATCGAGAAGATGTTCTGAGACTCGCTTTCCAAATCTGTCCAGGGAGAGTGAATTATGCGACTTTTGGAAAACCAGTTTTTGTTGTCGGAGTTTGTAGCGTTGAATACGATAGAAGGGGTTTCGAGAACTGAGCCATCCTCTCTGTACAAAGCTATCAGCGCCTAAAAGAAATGGAGCACCAGTCATTTTTTTTATTGCCTGGGTGGGGAGGGGAGTTCTGAGTATTTCGGAGTGATCATATGCACATGGTTTTCAAGGGGAACGCGAAAGGGGGTTAGTCGTTGTTAACGGAATATAGAGAAGACAGTTAAGAAGACTGGCTGCCAGGGTGGTGGTGGGGGGGGGGGGGGGGAATAATTATTTGCATACTAAAGAGCCTTAGGGAGGATCAGGTAAATTTTATTGTAAAACAACCAAATTTCTTTCCCCCTTCCCTCACAGACGAAAGATAATGACCGGTCCCTAAAAGGACCCTCTTAGAGGTTCTCGGTCAGTAATGGCGATCGAAAAAGGGAACATGCTAAAAAATAAGGGGCCTGCTAAAGAATTATGTCGAACCGCTTCAGTTTTAAATCTGACGGCGACATAAAGGATGTCATCTTTTTAAACCAATCAGACAATAAAACGAAGTAGACTATTTCAGTTCCGGATTACTATCGGGCCGGCATTGGACCATTGCTTTACTAAGTATTGTATTAATACTAAATACTTGTCATAAGAAGTCCCTAATAACCCTTTCATACCCAAGATATCCAACCTCGTTCCCGGGCCTTTTCTTTTCAACTAAGAGAAAAGGCCCTGGGAACGAGGTTCCCAAGGTCTCATCAGCAATTCACCTCACTATTGCTCAAATAGTGCTTTACTGCTTTACTGTTGTTTGATTTATCATCTACGGGTTTATGTCGAATTAATTGATGGCCTGCTCCCAGTTGGCTTGTTAGCTCAATTGGTAGAGCGCTGCACTTGTATCGCAGAGGTCAGTGGTTCGAATCCCGTACAGGCCTGAAATTTTTTTCAGGTCTGATTTTCACTATTGCTCAAATAGTGCTTTACTGCGAAGGATCGTGCACATATACATTTCTCATAATGTGAGTTTTGAGAATTTGGTTTTGGATCCACCAAGAACGACACATGTGTCACGGCTTGTGTCAAAGTCACTCATAAACCAACCATATATGACAATGAGAACTTGTCATGGGCGATTTTAAAAGACAGAATTACCTCTTTGGGTTTTACAAGATGCCAATTTGGCACAAAGCGGTTCTGGTAATGTCCTCTGAATGTAGATTCGATGTTCAGTGCCTCTGATGTGTTTTCATTTATTGTCTCCAATGAAGACCAAATTTGCGAACTGCTCTTACCATTTGCGGAAACATTAGACACAACCTTGAAAACCATTGTCCAACCTAAAAACAAGAGAAATTGTTTTCCGCGAATGCTAGAGTTTAGTACATGCACCCAAACATCTTGCGCAAGATTTGGGAACCAATCTCACATCAAAGTAAAACAAACTCAAAGATATACATGATTACTTCTTAGACTCCACTGAAAATTGCTTCAAAAGATGCCAATGGGAAAGAAGACTTCTGTTTTTTAAACGCATGGGTCTTTGATTTCAGGGATATCATGCCTAATGAAAGATAGTTTTTTTCCTTTTTACCTCCATCCCTGCTGGACTGATCGCAGTACACGTCGATCACTTGAGAGTTGTTGAAATGGATTTTGTAGACGCCGCTCTTGGTGAAGCCAGCGTCTAACAGCTCTTTGCAGCTCTTGGCCTCTAAATTAAAAAGTTGACATGAAATAAAATTGCTGAGATGAATTTTAGAGCCCTTCAAATAATCAAGAGAGTCTGGGCACAAGGTTTCCTTTCAACACCCGTAAAACAATTATTCTTTTTTTTTTTATCATTCTCTTTAATTTCGTCCCGAGAGAAAACAGGATAAATTTGACTGCTCACTTTTAACAGGTAGTGCACTAAGCAGTTGCGCTGGACTCGAACCCGGGCTAGTTCATTAATTGAACTTTGCTCTTTGAGGTATCACAATTTACTCCAATGGTTTTCCTATCCGTCTTGGACACGCCAGCAGTAGAAGTAGCTACATCAGAGGAAGAAATAATATCTCAGCAATGTCTGGTTTACCTGAAAAAATGCAGGGATGCACATACTTACTTATCTCACATCGCCTCCCATAGATACCTGTTGGGCACGCGCATTTGAAGTCGTATGCCATCTTAACTGGGTGACAGTTCCCTCCGTTCTCGCACGGATCGAGCTTACAAGGGGCCTAGGGAGAACCAATAATCCAACGTGTAAGGGAGACAGGAAGTCTGAGTCCCGAGGGGTTCAGAATAGTTGTAGCACCATTGCAAAGCTAGGCAAGCGGAAAGCGAAACAATTTCGTGAAGGACATATCAACACTTAAATGTCGTAGCCTGATCTTAGTTACGCTTATAATTTGGATATATCAACAAAGTTGAAATGGTAAATTGGCCACCGTAACGATTACAAAAGCTGACGTTTCGAGCGTTAGCCCTTCGTCGGAGCGAATAGAGGAATTGGGGGTTGTGTGTGCTTTTAAAGGCAGAAAATGGAGCTACGTTATTGGTGGGAACATGGCAACGAGAAAAACAGGAATAAATTAGTGGAATGAAAAGCGTTCGTTGATCCCTGTGGGATTTAGACTGCCGGTTTGAAAGATGAGCTTTTGTTCAAGATTTTTACGGCTCTCCGTGCTACCTAAGTGTAAGGAAAGACCGCAGATTGCCATATGTTGCCTAAAATGATTAGGTAAATCAAAATGCCTAGCGACTGGTTTCGATGTGTCCTTGTCATTCCTTTCCTTTAGTTGCGCTGAATTTGGTTATATCAACTTAGTTGAAATTATAAATTGGCCACCGTAACGAACACAAAAGCTGATGTTTCGAGCGTTACCCCACGCTTAGCTGTATTGGGAGTCATCAAGTTTGATTTCCTCGTTCGACGACTTATCAATTTACCGACAAGATATTGATTCTTTGCAGCTTAGAAAATGACTTGCCCAGCTGAACATATATCAATTTTATTTTTATTTTCACCAACAATTGGCGCGGAATAAAAAGTATTAATGCCAAATTAAAAATTGGCATACAATTTTGGGAGTTCACGGAGAGAGATGCGCATTATGTAAACATCGCTATCATGAAAATAACGAAATTTGCTGATTTCTGTACATCGAATAATAGTGAAAAATTAAGCAGCTAAAACAAATTGTACGCTTTTACGCCATCGGAAATTTCGCTTTGTTTCGTTACATTTAGATTTACACTGAGAATTTCTGAAGACTCCTTGCTTTGTTTTCGTCTTGACAGAATGTCACGAATAAAAAACACAGCTTTTTCAAAATTTCAGAGATAAGTAATCAAATCTGGAGGAAAAGTATTATACATAAGCCGTTAGAAAGTTAGAAATTGAACACCTTACTCAAAAATTTCACCTACATAAAAATACTAAGTCCAAGTGTAATACAACTATTTCTTCGCCATTGCGAACTGGACTGGCTATCAAAAAGAACTTAAGATCATAAATTATAAGTAAATACGCATTTTTTTCCCTTAAGTTTTAAGTCAGCTTTTCATTTTAAAATTTTAAGAAAATTGAAACAATCATTTAAAAGGAGATAAATCAAACTAAATTTTCCAAAATATGAGCTCCTTTCTAGAAAAACCAGCTGCTATCGTTTAAAAAAGGGCGCGCACGTACACACGAAATGAAGTACTCAGAAAAGTCCCTTTTCTGATAAAAAATACTCACCGTCAGACTGAAGTGATGAAAATTCAAACTTGCCGAAAAAAGCTTCAACGACTTAAACTTGTCGGTGTCCAAGAGTTTACAAAGATATTTTCCATTTAACTGAGGAACTTTTTTGAAATTCAACGATCGACAACCAGGGTTCTCTGTACATGCTTGAAGGCATTCTTGTTCTCCATCAACGAAGAGAGATTCAAATGGTGTCGCATTCAGTTGATAATTAGGAAACGAGAAGAGATTTGCGTAACTTATGACTCCGTTAGAAACATCGACAGAGCTTTTGTATTCGGTAGATTTTGCTTCTGGAAACTGATATAAGAAACTAGAAACAAAAACTATGAAATACAGCTGAAAAGGCATGTTTTTCCGTTCGGTTGAGTTGTTCGATTCAGAGATATGAAATTAAATTAATTAGTCAGTGCCGTTTCAGTGGAGAGCATAAGTTAATTAAGTTACCCTGAAAACAACTGCATGTTGTAGTTGAGCATTATGATAATTTTTCAATGCTTACAAAGTCTAAAGCTAAATTCAAATGAGGTTGGAGGCTTTGAGAAAGTAATAAACACCGATTCGCCGCCGTTAGAGGATTGGAAATTTTTTGCAGAATTTTCCAAGACCCTTTAAGAGTTCACACAAGTCTTTGTAAAGACAGAGGAAGGCCTCTGATAGTTTCTCAAGATAGTTTTCAATAGTAAACACGGGGCTTAAAACGCCACATTATGTTAAACAAAATATAATTCAATTACACTCATCGACCAATAAGGGGGCGTGTAATAATTTAAATATTTTTTAGAAGAATAATAAAGTGTTATATTATTTATAAGAACGTATCGGGTTCTAAGTTAATTAAGTCAGTCATTAAGGCTCCCGCCTACTTAGGGCAGGTACACAACTGGTGATAATTCTTATGCATTTGGCGTGGGTGGGCGGGAAAGTATCTGCAGGTTTCGACATCCGTTGTAGTTCTTAATGATTAAGACTTCTTATGCTTATGTTTTCCTCTGTAATGTAGTCACTTCTCATGAATGAACTCGACCACAGGCCTACTTAGCTAAGAAGATTTATCATTGAACTCATATATGTCATATATGTTAGAGGGGGGTAAGTTTCATAAGAAAGTGGTGAGAGTTAAGAGTTAAAAAGCTAAGAGTTAAAAAGCTAAGAGTTAAAAAGCTGACGTTTCGAGCGTTAGCCCTTCGCCAGAACGAATATATATCAGCCCTGCGTCAGAGCAAATGTATGTTACCTTTTCATTGATCAAATTTCATGATTTTTATTTATGTCAGCTAATTTATATTTATCATCTGAATAAAGTTCAACTTTGTCCACTCTCTATTAAACCTCGCTATTGTACCGATCGTTTTAAAAAATCCTTCATTATGGCTTCATTTAGAAATTTGCAATTCTCATTTGATATTTCAAAGCATTACCAGTGAAATTCAGTCTAACGACTGCGATATTGGTTTTTCAATGAACTATTATAATTATTATTATTATAGTCTCCAAAAAATCAATGGACCTAGAGTTTCAGTGTCTTAGTCTAGTTTTATGTGTTAAGCCTACTTATAACTATTGTTAGGAAGTGGAATTCTTGTTATTTTATTGATTAAAAGCAGTTTTAAAATTAAGCATTTTTGTTGTTCATGTCCTATTGTTTTACTTAAGTGCATGCTTGCCTTATAATTGCGACGGGTGGGTATTTTATTACGAAAAGGATCGGTTTTACTTGAAACATCCTCTGAATATCGAAACTAACGCCCAGACTTTTTTCTTTATCAATATGTATCATTCCAAAGGTTGACGTGTAGCTGTTATTTGTTTTAGCTGACTTAATACATCTCTTTTATCAACCAGAAAAATGATGATCTGAAATTGGGCCTTTTTATACGACGGTGGGTCAAATTTTTACATTTAAAATCATACTTTTCCGGCTAAAACACCACTTGGCAACATGTAAATTTGTCTGATCACCAAATATCAAGGGTGTCTGTGTAAGTGCTGGTAAATTAAAAGATCCCTTTGTAGGCTCATTAACAATTAAATTATGAGCTCGAAATTTCTATCGCGCGACAGTTACTGAGGGCGAAGGCCGAGTCCAATGTACAAAATGTCATGCATAAAAATCAAGAGCCAAATTCAAACTGTTTCAGTATGAATCCACCTGACAGCCTCATGTTTTTATACTATTTTGTTTACAACTACTCAATGTTACAAGCTATTTACTTTAGTTTGTCTTACGGGAAAGAGAGTGAGTAACCTAGCCAATCAGACTGCAGCATTTCTCTTCTAACCTGTAACCAACCCTCTTCCTATTTTATCTCATTTTCCCGCGAGTTCTACTTTTGTCAGCGGTTAACTTCATCTCGATCATGTGATCAATGCCCGCCAAAACAGAATCGAGCTGCAAAGGGGAATCTAGTGACTGAAAACATTGTGTTTTATCCTTTTATACTATATTTTACGACCTTTTATGAGAGAAAGTTCGCTTTTCTGAGTAGTAAGGTAAGTAAAGATGTTTTCTGCATAGGATATGAAGTGAAACAACAGCAGGATCATGCAAATGATTTAGTAAACAGGTCTTGGGTTCCTGTCTATCATTCACTCCTCCAGACAAAACAGCTCTGAAGGTATCTTCAAACTGTGCTTCCACGCATGTTTTGACCTTCTTTAAACTCCCTGAAGTGTATCTTCGTGTTAAGTAATGTTGCTATTTTATAATCGTCCTCCAGATCGTCTTTAAATGCGTTTGAACCGGCTTAAAATCACCGCGTACAAATCGAGTTCAAAATATCTTGGCTTACCTACATAATTGAAACTTCGATCGATTATGCTTGCATGCTTTAAATTACACTTGACGTACTCTGCCGCAACATCGAACTGTAATATGTTAATGGAATTTTATTTGTGGTTTTTGATATGCATAATATAATATATTCTTTCTTAACGAACGACTGAATCAACAAGTTGTACGTTGTTCAAATCAGCCGTAATTGTGTTTTCTGAATCGGAGACTCTCTACAACTATAGTTCTGACACCTTTCAATTGAAAACCTATTTCCCAATCAACTCCATCACATCAGTCAATCAAATCAAATTTCTCACACACATCTAGATCTAATTAAAATTTTTTTGTAACCCTTAAACTGCCACTCTCATTCGTGATTGACATGTAACTTTCTCTGTGTAATATCTATATTATCATCTAACAAATAGGTAATGAGAATACTCAAACTTATCAGGTGGAAGTTGTTATTCTGATCTAACACATAATTATTGTGACTAACAAGGAAAAATGTAGCAGTTAGAGAGGAGAATTAACAATTGGATTTGGGAGTTGATGTTTTAAAATTATCAAAACAATTATCTGACAAGGTTTGTAGAGTACACAGTCAATTTCCAAGATCTACCCTTAGAAGTTGATTTTCCTGATTTAATAACTTTTTTTAGCTTTAATTGGCAAATAAAGATTATTTTTACTTAAAAAATCTAAATTTGAACTATTTAGTGAATTGTTTATCATACAAAAAATTTGAATCATAAAGTGAATTGTTTATCATACAAACAATTGTCAAAAGCAAATGATGCAAAGCAGGAGTCAGAAATCATGAGTACAATTACAGATAGATTTAAAGGACACAAAAGCCTGTTACAAATTATTAAAAACCATAACAAAATTAGAGTAACAAAACACCCATCACCAATACATACAGAAATTTAGAGATAAAAAGATAAAAGTTTGTTTCTCCACTTTTTTTATTATGTATAAGAGAAGGTGGTTGAACCTTCAGACTTTAACTATCAAGATCTGATCGCTAATTGTCCCCTCTAGCTGCTGCACATTTCCTTGTAAATTAGTTACATTAATTTGGAGTTAAATCAAGATATCAATCTCTACCTGATAAGTTTGAGTATTCCCATCACCTGTCTGTTGGATTATGCATGGATATTATAGGGAAGAGTTACTTGTTAATCACTTCTTCGTGTTGAAGGGTTAATTTTTGTCATGTATGATCCTGTTTTGGTTGCAATTTGCCCGAATGATGTGTACAAATGCTTGTCAAAAGTAAATGATGTAAAACAGTAGTCATTTATGACAGTGGTTTTATTAAGGACTGGGCACCACATAAATTGACCGGTTGTTAGGATGGATTTTCCCACCTGGTTTAACGATTTGGAGAATAGTTTATCTTATAAAGAAGTTCAGTTCAAAAAATTTTGCCTGTCTGTGAAAACCAGTTGCCTTCCTGCTGAAAACATTAATGAATTACCCCTAGAAATGTAAATCACATGCATAGTCACAAATAGATTTGAAAAAAGTCAAAGTCCCGTGACAAGTTAATCAAAACTTTTACAAAAAATTAGAGAAACAAAACATTGAGCATTTGGGTAATCCTGAATCTTTGTCATGAGAAACCCTGTGTCTCTTGCAGTTAGTCTAAGCAATGTCTACAATACAGCCAGATGAAGAGGATGTCAGTGGCAGCAGTGCTGCTCCAAGTCCAGCTGTGAACAGCACACCATCTCCTTTAAAGACTAAGGTATATACTGAAGAATTAGAAAAAAAGAAAGGCTATTGTACACGTAACTATGAAATGTTAAAGTTAGTATGATCATGGCCCAATAAAAATACTTAGTTTTCACAGGTTATCTCATAGTGTAATATTTAGACTGTGAGGCTGTAAATTTTTAAGTATACTTTTTGTAACCCTTTACACCATTAGATCAGTTTGCATGTTCTCTTTACTCTTCTCTATACATTTCTTGTCACACCTACAAGGAGACTTTGTTTAACAGCCTCTTGAGTTTGTGATCATTTCCTAAATTCCCGCAAGCTGAATGTTTGATCAAAGGGCGATACTGTGGGGAAAAAATAATTAGATGCTACATCTTCTTAACCCTTTGGGACCTGAATTAATTTTTGAGTTTACACAAGTTTCTTAGTTGTAATTTTTAAAAAAAATCATAAAAAATTTAATAATAAAGATAAGTCCCTGAAACTTGGTCATAGTCTTGATTAATAAATGTACAATACAAATTCATACTTATTCGATGATTATGTTTGGTTTGACAGCTGTCAGATGACGTGAAATATGATCTCAACTGTCACAAAACAATGCTTGACTGACTTTGGAAGAAGCACAATTCTTTCTGATTTGAGAGAAAAATTCTGAAATGTTGCTTAAAATAAAGAGTAGTTTATACTGATGATTTTGACTCCTAACTTGGTGTTCTGGTTCATAATGGTTTCTTCTATATGTCGATTTTGTCACGGCATGTGTCACGTCACGCAATCACCTAAATTAATGTTCACTGAATAATAAAAAAAACTTTGTTTCTGAAAGTGTTTTCATGTCTTTAAAGCTAAAAAGTATCTAAAACTGAACTAACTTAATGCCTGTTCTTCACATTGTTGAAATTCAAGGCTGATGGAACACTCTGAAGCAAGGTGCCACACACAGGCCGACGTCACAATCCGGACAAAAGTAGCTGGTCTTCTTCACTATTCCCCGGTCATAGCACACTTTGCATCTTCTTTCCTTTCTCTTGCCACTTTCATTTAAGGGCAAGAAGTCTGGGAAGTGCCTCTCAATGTAGCGAGCAAGCTGGGGCCCTTCATCAGAAGGCCGTCCCCTCTTTCCACGTGAGCAGAAATTGCTAACAAGCTGCTTGGCAAGGTCAATTCGAAATTTCTTCAGGTTTCTTGACGCGCAATGTGGGGATTCCTGATACAGAACAAAACTGTTGAAAATTGCCCTGTCAATTAAATCATAGAAGATCCTACTCCACCATTTCTTCCCTGCAACAGGGATCGTGTAGTAGGACTTCATCTGATCATTTCTGTCGACACCCCCCATATGGGCATTGTAAGATGACACTGTTTCGGGGCAGGGAACCTGCTCAACAGTGCCATCTTTCTTCCTCCTGTTGACTGTTGGCAGGTCATCTGATGGAGCTTTTTGGTTTGTGCCTGCTGCATGCACAGCTTTCTTGTCCATCCATGTCAACGCCAGCATGGGACCTTTCATTCTCCAAATAATGTCCCCTCTTTGCATGCGTTTTATGGCAGCTTTGTCGAACAGTTCTCTTGGAAAGCCTTTGCGACCTGACCTCAGGGTACCACAGCAAAGAATCTTGTTCTGGTACAAATCTTCAATCAACTTTGCTGAGGTAAAGAAATTGTCACAGAATATAATGTACCAATTCCCTTTTATGTGCTGACACAAATTTGAAACTACAGTGTATCCAAGTCCATGTTCAACACCTTGACGTGACTTCCCAGTATATATAGAGAATTCGCACAGGTATCCATTAGAACTGTCAGCCCTGCACCACATTTTTATGCCTCTCTTTATGGGCTTCATTGGCATGTACTGTTTCAACGATGTTTGCCCCTTGTACTTGATCATGGCCTCATCTATTGCCTGCTCTCGATGAGGATTGTAATTCATTCTAAACTTTGTGTTCAGATTCTCCATAAAACTCCTCACCTTGAACAGCTTATCAAAGTTTTCATCGCCACGTTGGGGCATTTGTGAATTGTCACACAAATGAATATTGTAATATATGTCTAAAAATCTGTCCCTGGCCATGACTTTTGAGAAAGCTGGGACTCCTAATACCCAGTCAGTTGACCAGTAATCTCTCAAACTAGGTACCCGGTGAATACTCATGGCAATAAGAAGTCCAAGAAAAGCTTTCAGTTCCTCTAAAGAAACCTCTTTCCATGAATTTGGATCCTTTTGCCTCTGTGTCATTGTCTGGCGGGCATAGCGATTTGTTTCCCTTATGATAATTCCCAGAATGTGGTTATCAATAAACAGCTGGAAAAAATCAAGAACCAAACTACCTCTTGGTAGCGGATTCACTTGTCCTACAGGCTGAGTAAATCCTGGAATATCCACATCACTTGCTTCTCTGCTCCACTCGTACTCATTTACACATGAATTTCTTGGCCTACCTCTAGCAGCACTTGCTTCAGCAGCAGGTGATTCTCGAATGTCAACTGCAGCCAAAGTAACTTCTTCATTATCACCAATTTCCATGTCATGATCTGGAAAGAAATTGCCCTGATCGTCGTCGGATTCTTCATCTTCAAACCCTTCAATGTCTGAGTTCAAGCCATCATCGGGAATGTCGAAATTATCATCTAAATACTCCAATATTTCGTCCACAGTATACGTCCTTGAGTGTGACGCCATTTGCAGAAGCCCTTTAAATGTTCCTGCGAAATTTACTAGTCGAAAACTCGAGAAAAATTGACAAAATTCGGATGAAAATGAACAAGAAACGCTTCGAAACGAAAGATCCAAGATGGAGACTTGATTTTATAACCGTTTGAGGACTGGGAACTAAAAACAGAGTATCCACTGGGCAGAATTGTGGCGCGTGATTTGTATGGCCGATATATCGGCCATCCGGTCACAAAGGGTTAAAGAGCCAAAGGGTTAATAGCTAAGATAGAAATTATAATGGTTTCTAGGGTAGGGTTTTTCTAAAAACAGAATCAACATTATTTTTGTTTCTTCAGAAGGAAGAGTCACCAAGACGCAGTGGCAGGAAAGTCAGGCAGAGAATCTTATATGGTCATCAGTCTCAGCTCAGTGGAGCACAAGGCACACCACAGCAGCCGAGAGCCAAGAAGACAAAAGTGACACCAGAGAGTGGTTCAGATGACGAAGAAGAAGGAAATGAAGAAGCTGGGTACTTAACGGCACATTTTTTGAAATCATTTTAATTATATAACACACATGGCCAGAAAAGCAACTTTTGAGTTATAGGGTGTTTACTGGGAAGGAGGTCTATGGCACTGTATGGGAAAAAATGCACCAAAGGTCTTAAGTGATTGTGGGCCCTACTTGAGACCAAGAGTACTTTTTTTTTCTTACTGCAGACCGATCTGGATCGGTAAATAAGTTATTTTCTTTTTCCTGGCTGGTTTCCTCTTTCCACTTTGCAGAGATTGTTACAGAAAAAAATTTCAGACTGTGGTCTGTATTGTAAGAAGTTGGACCAGTTATGAGTGTGCCATTAGCCAGTCAGAACCAAGAATTTAAGATTCCAGCCCTATTGAGATGCTTCAGACAGGATTCGTACGCGTCATGAAAACCCTTGAATTTCAGGAGGCCGATTTCAAGGCCTTGAAAGTACTTGAATTTCGTTTAGGGTCCTTGAAAGTCCTTGATTTTTTATTGAACAACATCGAAAAATATCTGCTTTTGTTTTGCACCATCGGTAAACCCAAAACATAGATGTTAACAGAAACATTTTTCTTGGTTTTGAGGTAAAATTGTCATTAAAAAAAAGTCCTTGAAATTTCTAAGTAGGGTCCTGGAAAGTCCTTGAAAAGTCCTCAAATCTTTGGCCTCAAAAAGTGTACAAACCCTGTTCAGAAAAAAACTGATCTTAATTTTTTTTATCCATTGTGTCTTTCAGGGAACAGTCATCAGTAAATAAATCAAGTGACGACAGTGACTTGGAAACACCTGTTCAGGCGCCTACCACAGGACGAGGAAGAAAACGTGCGGCAGAAACTTCCAAAGCTACACCGGTACAGTTGACTGAGATGTTTTTTTCAGTTACTCAGATTATTTGTGGTTTTGTTTTTGTGTTTGTTTTAATCATTCTTGTGAATACCCAAAGGTGTAAATGGAGGTAATTTTATTTTTGTAGGTAGCAAAAAAAGCAAAATCAAAACAGCCCTCTGTTCGGAAGTCATCTCAGAGGAAATCAAGGAAATCTAAAGGCAATGCTGATGCTGAGACTGATGAGAACCAGGGGACATTGTTTGATATTGTGAAAGCTGGAAAAGGTGCTCTCAGGGTAAGAATTATGATTTATATGACTTCTAAACTTTTTTAAAACAATGTAGTTCCTTTTGGGTAGAAGGCACAATGGCCTCATGGTTAGAGTGTTAGACTCTGACCAAGTGGTCCAAGTTCAAGCCCTGATGGGGGACATCGTGTTGTGTTATTATGCAAGACACTTCACTCTCACAGTGCGTCTCTTCACCCACGTGTTTAAATTGGTACTGGTGAACTTAATGCTGGGAAGGGGGGTAACCTTGTGATGGACTGGCATCCCATCCAGGGGGGAGTAGAAATACTCCTAGTCACTTTACGCTAAGGAAACTGAGTTAAGGGCTGGCCTGATGGGTCACTCCGCCGGTAAACAGACTTTACTTTAGTTATTTTTAATACATTGGGTCTTTTAGAGTGTTGTCTGGCTAAGGTCTTATGTGTATCTATAGACCAGTGAAGAGGACTAACTAACCATGGGCTAGCCTGGTACATGGAGCTATTTGCAGGATCTTGAATTAGTGGGAAATAAAATTGTTGCTGTTGTTTTGGCTGTGATATATTGTAGGCTTTCATGGGAGAACAAAGCTAATCAGTACAGTGTCATTGTTGTGTCATTTTTAGAGTGTAAAACTGGTTAAAAAACTAAAGAACATTCTGATTTCTACTGATACAGAGATATGAGTAAAAGAAACCATTCAAAATCCCTTTCTGGACTGGCTCTCCAGAACTGTCAACCCCCTCCCAAAACATTTTCCAAGTGAACCTTCAGCAGTTTCTCATCTACGCTAGATGATTTGTTTAGGTAACTTTATTGTACATAAAATTCATAGGCTGTTGTGGATGACTGGATTGAGAGTTACACTGCAGACAAAGAAAACGGAATGGTTGATCTCATTCACTTTTTTGTCCAGTGTTGCGGCTGCAAAGGTTTGTCAAGATTACAATCAGTGGTTAAAGAGGTTTAACAAATTAAAGTCAAATTAAAGTTTGCAGAATTGTAATTTATGCAGTGTATTGTTGGGTGAAAGTTTATGAAGGAAGTCCTACAGTCCAGTATTAAAGAGTTCCTCATGTAGCTTTTTTTAGGGAAGGAAGGAGAAAGGGCTAATGCATATGATCAGAAACTTGTAGTGGTGGTCTTTTTACATTGTCAACTCATTTGATTAAAACCAAATTATTATCTTGTCATACCCTCCATTGACACAGCACCAGTCTGAGAGTTTTTTTTTTTTTTTTTTTGAAGAATTTATCCCCTTTATTCAAGTGATGAAGCTAGTTGTATGTACTTGGAAGAATCACCAGATACTGGAGATGCTTGTCTTTGAAATCTGAAGTGCGCAGTTCTTTCAATCTTCATTATAACAAAGCTTCACAAAAGACAAGAGTTAGCCATCTGTAGAACCCAACCTTTTGTAGAGTAGAGGAGTAGAGCCCTGAGAATTTTTTCTTTCTTTCTTTTTTTTTTTTTTTTTTTTCGCGGACAACTGAGTGGGAAAGGCTAGTCTAGTGTGCTTTCTGAGGTTGTCAATTAGATTACATGATCAAGGTTGTTGCAAAGGGCCGGCTGCAGGTGAAATTTTTGGCCGGCTATAGCTTGGTAAAGCACAACAGGCCCTAATGAGTTACACACTTACAATTGTTCACCACCTTTTTGGCCACCTCGCTTGAAATTTCAGCCAGCAGCATAATTTCTTAGCTTCAACCTAACATTATTTGTATCATGTTGCACACCTATTGGCTTGGGTCTGTAATTGGCAGAAGGATGATTGTACCTTTTCATGTATGTAGTCCCTCACATGTTTCCTAATTGGTGACTTTGGTTGTCAACATGTTCTTGTTGTAACTGTCTTTTCAGGAACTGTCACTCCTAAAATGTTGGAGGAGGAAGAAAGTGTCAATGCGATCCGTCAACTGACTGAGCAGTTTGACGAGGTTTGTTTAACTGCGTAGAATTTTGACCTCTGAACTCTGTCAACTCTATCAAACAGTGGAGCTATAATTGTTGTTTTTCCTCTTCGTTAGGCCAGCCATGAATACCCACTCATTATGACGGGCCCAGCGTACAAAAAATTCAGAGTAAGTATTGTGTAATTCATTTTTTTCCTTTATCTGACACAGAGCAGTATCTGAGCAATTGTACATGTACCCCTCCCCCCTTAACCCAACAATAGTCAGCTGCTAACAAGTTAGGGTTTAATGTTGAGGCATGGAGGGGTGGGTACACAATTGCTTAGACACCACTTTTCATCTGAGTGTACAGTAACTCACGTAGATCTTAACCAAGACTTTGTTTGTTTGTTTTGTTTTCATTTTTATAGACGAACTTTGTAGAGTTTGTAGATTCGTTGGTTCAGCAATGCCAACACAGTATAATCTATGATGAGTACATGTTGGATACTCTGGTTTCTTGGCTAATCAGATTGTCAGATTCACAAGTCCGGGCCTTTAGGCACACAAGCACTTTAGCCGGTGAGGACTCATTTTTAAGTCTTGTACTAATCTTTGGAGTTGTGATGATTTTCATTTTTGCCTGGTTTATTGTTTACAACATACATACATTTTTTTTCGAGAGGTAGACCAGCAGTGACTATACATGTAGTATACAATTAATGAAGTCTGTTTCATCAACTTAACTATTTTTACTGTACTTTACTTTTCATTGACTCCTTATTTACTTTCAGGAATGAAACTTGTTTCTGCCTTGATACAAGTAGCAAAGCGTGTTCATGTAGAACTGGATCACACCCAGGTATGACATACAGTGTTACTGTTCAAATAGATGTTATAAATGAGAAAAATTCAATTCCTGCCTCTTGCAGCCACAGTGTTAACATATTCTACAAATCATTGGCATCTTCATAAAATCTGCTATTAGGAATTTTTTGTTATTGGACAATTTCCAATTTCAAAAATGAGTGGAGGAGTGGGTCGAGTTCGCCGCGCAAGGTTGTCTGGGATCGTTACTCGGGATGCAATTCTTTGTTTACTACAGATTTGTGTCCAGAGTAACGATCCCAGACAAACTTTCGCGGCATACTCGACCCACTCCCCCACTCGTTTTTGAAATGGGGAATGTCTCTTTTGCTAAAATAGATCTCTTCAAATCACTTTTGTAGCGCCAGTTAGACAGTGAAAGTAGCAAAGTTTCTTCAAAGAAAGCCATGGAAAAAATTGAAATGTTGAACAACAGAAGACAAGAGGTAAGCAGAAATATCTTTCTTTACAGAGCCCTTTCACATGTATGCTATGTTTTGAAGGGTTTAAACAGGATTGCTATGCACACAATTACATGTAAATGTAGGCTAAATATAAGACTGTTTCTTATTTTCTTTCCTTATAGCTAAGACAGAATGTCAGTGACTTGGAAGACATGATGAATTTTGTGCACCAAGGAATGTTTGTTCACAGATACAGGTACATGTAACTACTGCATATGCTATAGGTATCTAGAGATTGAAATAAAGTGCAGGGGCCTCTTGAGTTGATGAAGAAGGTGGAACTCTATAAGTAATCTTTGCTGTTTTTTGTCTGTGTTATTTTAGAGTGTTCTCCTTAATTTGAAATTTAGGGTTTTGCTTCGAATTTTTAACCAGCCGAATGTAACATTTCTAGTCTTTTTGTTTTTTTTGTGACCAGCTGTTAGACTTATTTTCACTCTGTTTTATCAGACTTGCATTTAATTTCCATGTAATTTCAGGGATTCCAGACATGAAATCAGAGCTCTTTGCATTGCTGAAATGGGCCATTGGATGAAGGAATACAGGTGTGCATTTTACAAGTTTCACAGAAAGGAATTTTTCTACACAATAAAAAAAATTTTATTGACCATTATTGCTGTAACTGTAATTTCTGTTTTCTTTTTAGCTCCTACTTCCTGAGTGACAAGTTTCTGAAATACACTGTGTGGAGCTTACATGATAAGGTAAGTTAACAACTGCATCGCCAAGGCCCTGTTTACAAGCAGGTAGGGTAACCCTAGTGCTGGGGTTACCCTAGCAGGCGGGTCAAAAATAGCCCGGGTTTACAAGCAAAATTTCACACATAGGGTTACCCTACCACCCGGGACATCTTACCTATGCTTGGTAACCGCACACGTTGTTATCAATGTTCAAAGGCTCTGGAAACAAGTAAAAAGTTGTCCCGGGTAGGCGAGTTATCCCCACGAGAGCATTTACAAGACAGCTAGGGTAACCCTAGCTGCCTTGTAAACACATCAATGAAAAAAAGAAGAAATGTGGGAGCATTAGGGTAACCCTCCTACCAGGGTAACCCTAGCACTAGGGCTACTCTACCTGCTTGTAAACAGGGCCTAAGTGGAGGTTGAGTGCCTCAAACATCCTGGAGCCTCCACTGTTGGTGGCTAGCTCCTAGATGGAGACTTTTCCTATGGCTGGCAAATCATGGCAATGCAGTCATGAGCACCCATACAAAGAAGGGAGACAGGCATTCGTCACACTGAATAAACAGTGGAAAGAGGGAGGGAATCGGTGGGGAAAAACTCCCTGGGAATTCTGCAAGTACACGCTCAAAGCGCACGCAAGAACATCTCAAATGAAGAGCACGTGGAATTCCGATGCATGCGTATATCCAAAAAACCACTGACTACTTCCTCTTCTGCTTCAAAGGTACACCAATGCCAGAAGTAAATAAAAATGTGCCTTATTTTAACAATTGATTTGAATAGTATTATGCATTATATCTGGTAGATTGGAGAGGTGCGCCAGAAGGCCATCAATTCATTGAGAGGCCTTTACGAGGTTGACGACTTTCTTTCTCAACTGGAGCCCTTGACTGAGAGATTTAAGGTAAATTGCATAAATAACCATTTTCAGAATTACCAGAATTATTATATTCTTAATGATAAACAATGGGGATCAAAATGTGCCAATCCCGTTAGATTGCAGTGATACAAGTGGTAACATGTAAGCAGTCGACCCCATCAACCGATGAAGACTAGCAGTAAGCAGTTTGAAACACCACAATCCACTTCCCAAGTGACTTAAGTGTGAGACAAATGA
Source organism: Stylophora pistillata (assembly GCF_964205215.1). Lineage (NCBI taxonomy): Eukaryota > Metazoa > Cnidaria > Anthozoa > Scleractinia > Pocilloporidae > Stylophora > Stylophora pistillata. The sequence continues at coordinate 5,000,829 of NC_142525.1, forward strand.
TTGAACAGTTACTGAACACCACAATGAGCAATAATCTCTTTCGAGATATTATATTCTTTAAAAAAACAAATGGACATGATGATATTAAGTCATTCCGTGAATATTGAAGTCATCAAAACAATGTGTTTTTTTATTTATATCCCAGGAAAGGCTTGTAGCCATGACCTTGGACAAAGAAAATGAAGTGGCTGTGGAGGCAGTCAAGCTGGTTAACCTTCTTCTTATGTAAGTTTTAAAAGTAAAAGTGTACATGGTAGGAAAATACTTTTACACTGCTTTGACAACCAGTATTTGTCACCTTGTTGTAGGAATGACAAACTGGAGGAGGAAGAATGTCAGCAGGTGGAGTTCCTTGTGTTCTGCACAAGTCGGAATGTGGCAAAGGCAGCAGGAGAATTTCTTAAAGATAGGCTGGTTTTGGCTGCTGATGAAGAAATGAAGAGAGCGAGCAAATCGAAAAGAGGTTAGCCTCACTCAAGTTCCTTTAAAAATGGAGATGTGGCTCTGCTCTGTAATGTAATGTAATGTAGTGATTTATTTAATGTCGAAAACGTGGGAAGTGCTTGTGTAATCTTCCAAGCCAGAGGCTCATGTTAAAAACGCTTCCGAGCCAGAGGCTCATGCTAAAAACGTCCTACGTGTAGCATGCAGGACCCTACATTTGTAAGGCCAGTGTTTTTTAGTCCCTGCTGGGGGTCACCGTGCAGTGATCTCCTGCAAGGCACTTTACTTTCAGGGAGGGCCTCTCAGCCCAATGAGTATAAATGGGTACTGGTGAACTATTAGGGAAACCAGACAAAATTTGGCGTAAGCTGGAATAGACTGGCATCTCATTCAGGGGTGGGGGAGGGAATAGCAATACTCTCACTTGTAGTAGCATGCTTCATGCTACTACAAGTGGAATAAAGCTACAGTGCCTTGTGGGCCACTTGGGTCCAGTGCAGACTTAGCCTTTTACACCCTAATATCAGCATGCATTTTCTCTACACTGTTCTCCATGCATTTCCTATGGTGTTGACAAGGAGAATTTACTGAACAATCAAGAGCTTTTTCAGTTGTTGATCATTTCTATTATTCTTGTAACCTTGATGTGTGATTGAAGACTTATTTGTACTTGCCTTTAGCTAACAATAATTTATACCAGTTAATTTCCTTTTTAAATTAATTTGTATTTTTAATTGATTTGTATCTTTTTTAATCATATAGTAGATATTGTAAAGCGCTATGAAGTAGTTGACTTAGCGCTATATAAATGCTTATTATTATTATTATTATTATTATTATTATTATTATTTAGGGGTGATATTGTAAGGAGAAATTAGATGCTGGTCACTTTCAGGGGTTAAAGGGTTCCCGTTGCACATTTGTTTGATAAATTATGTATGTCACCATATTGTTGGCTTATGTACTCAAAAAGATTTTGATGTTAAAGTAGGATTTAATGACATAGATTACCTTAAAACCTATTGACATCAACGGGCTTAAAGTCATTTGATTGGCAATGATTCTTGTGGTCAACCGTGGAAGTCCAAATGTGTGTATGGCACTTCAATGTGAACATAAAAAGCACTACAGGTGTGTCATTCCCGACTCCCTTGGGAGGTTCCATTAGTCACATGACACCTTTAAGCTTGAATTGCTATGTGCTCGGGTGAGCGAGTGTTTTCAGTTTTTATATAGGAGAGAGTTTGAGAGAAGTTATTGTGTCTTTCTTTGGCTAAAAGTGAACGGTTCAGTGAGTTGATATTTGGTTTTTTGTTGTTCGGGAAGGTATTTGGAGCTTAATGCCTTCTTTTTTTCATAATTTTCAGAAAACCTCTCACTTATATTCATTGACCAAGGCCGTGCGGTCAATGTACGAGTTTTCGATGTTCATTTAAATTTGCGAATAAACATTACTACGGTATTGACAAGGTGTTACAAGTGAAAGCTGTCAAGGATGCTAGACTGGCCTTTTTGTTACTCAGTCTGTAGATTTTTGCAGGCACTTTGAATCAAAAGTGTTATTTTCTTTTTATTATTTTTTTTTAGGGAAAAAAGCAGAACAGGAGATCAAACTTGTACAGTTGAAAAAACTGATTGAGTTTTTTATTGTTAGCGAGGTAAATTTGATATGACCTTATGATCACATTTGTTGATATTAAGAATAAAATTTAGATCATTTACCCAGTTAACTTTGGTAGATAAAGTTGCTTTATGTAAATGAAAGCCATCCTTTTGGCAAAATTAATCTATTTATTTCTTTAAAATATCTGACACATTTCATGTTTTTCTAGGTCCACAACCACGCCGCATACCTTGTAGACAGTTTATGGGAAAGTATGGACTTGCTGAAGGTAAAAATAAATGCTGTTTGTATTAAGACTGCAAATGTCTGACCAGGTTAACAAAAGGGGGTGATTAACTTAGACAATGCATTTGGATCATGTGATTTAAAAGGGGAGCATTGGATTTTCCTCAGCATTTCTGTAAGGATACAGCTTCTCTTTGGGAACATGTACTATGTAACTTTGCTTTCATGAAAATTTTTCAGAATTGGGTCTCTGAGAATTTTTTTGTCTCTGGGCCTCCAGTATGTTTTCTTAGACCACGGCTTTAGTGCAATACAGCGTTTTTGCATGTAAAATAGGGAAGAATATGGAGTGTTACTCAATGAAGTGTCTGCTGTCTTGTGCATTTTAGGACTGGAAGTTGATGACTGATATTCTTTTGGATAAGAGTGACAAGCAAGGTAGGTTGCCATAGCAACAAATCGTTGTTTACAATTTGGGTAAACCCTTATAATATGCCTGAAGAGATCTCTCTTGAATATCCAGTACATGGGAACTGGTCAGCAGATGAAGTTATAACTATATGTACACTTACGTAAAGTGTAGTCGTAACAGTCAACCGTTTTTGGTCAGGAATCAAGTTGTTATGATAAACTTCTGCTTCTCTGGAGATTGAGAGAAATTCAGTATACAGTGAGCAATGAAATGAGTGATGATATAGTTCACTCCGATTTTGTAACCTCAGGTTTGAACGACAGTGAAGAAATGGCATTGATTGACATCATGGTCTGCGCCTGTAAACAAGCCTCCACCCGCCAGGGCCCACCTGGAAGAGCAGTTCGTAAAGTGAAAGAAAACAAGTCTACTGTAAATGAAAAAAAGGACCTGAGTGCGCATTTTATGCAGACTCTACCAGGCTTGTTAAATAAGGTATGAAAAGGACTGCCCCTTTAATGTAAAACTACAGTACCAGCTGCAGGAGTATCGGTATTCCATGCGTGTTTCATGCGTGTAAATCCGCCATATTGCGCTCAATTTACACGCAAATTACGCGCACATCACGCACGAGTAAAAAGTGCACAAAAATGCGCGTGAAATTTTACACGCAGAGTGTCATGTAACAGAGGACAGAGTATTTGCTGTTGTACATCACTTACCGAGCGGCCTTTTCTCCCAGAATAAATGTTGCATGTCTAACAGCGCTACTAGTTTTCGAGGATTTTATACAGTTTCAACTTTGCTTTTCAAAATTTTGGCGAAAAGTGTCTAGTTTGGTTGAATATTTCAAATATTTGGTTTGAATGACTGTTTTTGCTCGCATACTTGTAGTTTAGGTTGTCATTTGGAGCCGGCAGGCAGCTGAATCTTGATCATGCTTCTTGCTTTGTTTCAGTTTGGAACAGATATTGAAAACGTCACAAACCTAGTATCACTTCCCCAGTACTTTGACCTTGAGGAATATGGACAGCGGAGACTGGGAAAGGTTTGCAGATACTCCAGCCTGTATTCTGGGTCTTCTGTTTGTGAATAGTATTGTGACCTTTTTTTTTTTTCGTTATTTCCAGTATTTGAATGAACTTCTGAAACAACTCTCTGAAATTGTGGAGAAACACTCCAATGTGGATGTAAGTACTTTGTAAAATTGTGAAGAAAACCTACTGACAATGTGTGATATACATCGGTAACTTACACACTGAATTTCAGTCCATAAAGGTACAAAAAAAATCAACTTGGCTTATATCTGTACTTGACTCCCTCCCAGAGGTTTCAAAAACTTTTTCTTTAAGCGACTATCAATGATGTAATAACAGCTGGCTGTAAGATGAAACCCAAACACGAAAAAGTGCTCGCAGGCTTTAATCATTCAAATTCCTGCCTTCTTATCAAAAATGCTTCAATATTGTTTTCGTCTTGTGCAGGTTTTGGATGAATGTGGAAAGAGCTTTAGAACACTCACGGACAATGACTTCACTTTGGCCTCTTCAGCTGTAAGTCGATAGGTGCCCTGTTCTCAAGGATTTGTGTGTTACATTTGTGCAGTATCTTCTTCCATTTTGTATTGTCTATTAACATTTGGTTGTCTTTTAAGTTCCTCATACAGAAATAACTTAATCTTGATTTTCTTACCCACCAGGATGTGGCCAAAAGTAAGCTGATTGATTCATTTGTGGCAAAGTTTAAAGAAAATGTGAAGAGTGGCCTTGACGCAGTTAGTATTCTTCTTTTGTTTATTTATTTTTTTTTTTTTGCATAATCAGGGCTGGACACTAACGGTAGCCCACTAGCCACAGACTAGTAGAAATTCAGTTTTAGTTAGTGGTTTTCGATTTCCACTAGCCAGTTTGGCCAGTAAACAAACTGAAATTGTCGTAACATCTAAGCTGTAACTAGCCACTTGGCTAGTAAGTTGAAAAGTTAGTGTCGAGCCCTGATAATGTTATCCTGATTGAAATAGAAATCCATAAAATCCTTACTTTCCTAACATCTTATGACTTTCATATATTTAGTAGATAAAATAATTATTACACCTTATCACAACGGTAACTCTTAGAAATGATTAACATGAAATTCCTCCCAATTTCAAACATTTTTCCAGGGAGAGGTGATGAATTTAGATAAATTTGTGAATTAGGTTGGATACGTGTCTGTCATTCGATATTAGGGACCTTAAGCAGTCAGAACGGCAACGCCAAGGAAGACTTCGATTAAAAATTGAATTTCTACTCTTAGTTAGAATTTTAAAAATGGCTGCATGAGCTTACTGTCTCATACGACGCCACAGCTCAACTTCAGCATGACGTATAAAAGCAGCGTTGAGTTCCAAATGGAAATTAAAATAATTTGCCGTCGCGGTTTCGGTTCGCAGACGACTCAAATTTTGGCGATTTCACGTTGTTGTTTTGCATAGGACAGCTAAGAAATGTACAAAGTTTCAAAAGGCACGTGCTGAGCTATTGTTCTGCCAATTAGATCTCTTGTTTTTCCACGTCCTCGTTGCCGTCGCCGTTGTGGTTGCTTAAGGTCCCTATTACGTTAGTGGTCTTCAGTACAAGCAGATGGAGGCTGTATATGAGGAAGAATTACATGTATGAGTTTTAGTTGTCTTGTTTTTTTATTGTTATGGTTTTGTTTTGTCTTTTAGGATGAAGCAGACGAAGACAATCAAGAGAGATTTGCTCTCCATGTCAATCTTGCACGAATCGCATCTTTCTTCAAGTACGTTCACCTGTATTTTATTAATAAGAAAACATTATCAGTTTTGGTGCAGTTAATTGAAAAATTGTAGCGCACGTACTGAGAGAGCTATAAATGCATTGTAAGTATTTGATTGCTATTGCAGATCTCACAATCTCAATAAATGGGACCTTTACGATGATTTGTCGTACATTATTGACTATTCTGCCAAGCACACTGTACCAGATGAGGTGGGCAAGTCGTCTTTGTTACAGAAAATGTTGTTGTTCATTGTGGTTTTATAGATAACTGAATGTTTAACCGTTTGTCTCAAGGTAGAAGAGTCAGGCTATTCAATCGTGTATTGATGGCGACGTTTTAACTGCTACAGCTGTATACTGCTAGTCTTCGTCAGGCGACAAGGTCTAAAGCTTACGTGTTGCTATTTATAGCACCTGAGTTTGGTGTTATTGGTGTGTGTTGGCGCCCTGTTATTGGCATGTGTTGGCGCGCTCTCATTGCTGTGTGTTGGCGCGCTGTCATTAATGTGTGTTGTCACAACTTGTTTCTTAGTTGCGTTTCATTGCTGCCTTTTCTGTTTTGTTGTAGGTGTTTTTCGTTATTTTGTCGTTGGAATTTACATCTTTTTTGTCCTAAAACCTATAATACTGTATTTAATTTTTGCATTAACAGATTTTTATAACCTAACAATAACTGTTAAACGCGGATTTTTTTTTGTGTTTTTGTTTTCGATATAACAGATATTGGAGCTGACCTTCTCAAGCATGCAAATGTTACTCGTTTGGAGTCTTACGGAGATAGATATTAACGAACCGGATAAGGTTAGATTTTAGATATTCTTTTTTCTTTTATCTCAATCTTGTGACAGCAACAACCTAGGTTCAAGCGGGGTATTCTCCCCTCCCTTCCCCCATTCCTTCAAAACCGTCTCAACGAAACATTCCTACGTGTGTTTTCTTTCTCAGCATGAGATGCGCACCCTGAAAAAGAGAGTGAATCAGTTTATGTCACACTGCGATGAGCTCATACAGTTCAGTACAGATTCTGTTCAGAGAGTGGTAAGTCAATAAATACCTGCTGTTCAATACAGTGAACCGATGAACTCTTTCGCTCTCGAGATCTCATTAGTAATTCTCCGTACTGTCTGTCATACAATTCTTATGATGTTACTTTGGAGAATTTGTTATCTGATCAACTAATAATTAACTAGTTGATATTTTTGTTTATTCTCTTCACTTGTCGTCTTGATATTGTTGTGGAGAAATTCTGTTTTGGTCACTCGCGGGAGTGAACTGATTAACAGCATGTTATATTGTATACTATTTTTTTTTTTTTTTTTATCAAATAAGTCGGTGATGACGTTTCGAACGCTAACCCTCCGTCATTGGCTCTTGCAAAAAGCTAACGCTCGAAACATCTGCTTTACAAACTCTTCACGGGGACCAATTTACATTACCAATTCAGGTTTTACAACCAAATTATCTTGTAGTGCACAGACATAGCACCACAGTTTCTTTAGAAACTTACCCCTTTCGTGATTTCTGATCTCCGATCCGTTGTTATTAAACCCATCTTCTCAAATATTTGATTTTATGGAAGAATTTATCTTAAAATGTTTTTTAACTTGTGTCTTTCTTTTTCGTCTTCAAGGCATTTTGCTGTATCTGTGACTTGCTGATCATTTTTGCTAAGCAATTAAAGAACAGAGGTATTTTGTGACTGCTTTGATTGCATCACTTTGTTGCTGGTGCTATTTAGACAGACCCTGAACGTGTTTTTTTTTTTTTTTTTCTACGATCGCAATGCCATGTTCCAGCCCCCACTCTGGCGCCTTTGGTATACGAAGCTGATCACACCACCCAAGTGAGGCTTAGAGATTACGTCATCAGTCACGTGTTCATTGACTTGGACGAGGACGAAACAGAGGATGAAGATGGTTAGAAAACATGAGCATGTTATCATGGTTGAACCAAAACATGTTAAATGCTACGAGTCTTTAGGGCCACTTAGGGTTACTTATGAGTTTGAAAGTAGAAGGGAAATAAGAAATGGTAAGCTTCCAGGTTTTTGCGTCCGACGCTACGTCGTTTTGTTAGATTTACACGCACGACTAGAAACTTCAGTTTAAATGCTGGAAGCGTTCCACAATGTATGCACAGAGCTTCGAGCAAATTCTTAACGTAGAATCGATTCACACATCTAAACCGATCATTGGTAATGTTGCATTCAATTTCTCTGAAAAAAAGGGGAATGCTGCCGTACAATTTTTTCGATGGTCTTTTAATAAATGTACAGTTTACTATCAACAATCACAGCAAAATCAGATAAAATAGCAGACTAGCTGGCGATTTTGGCCGGCTAACAGCTTTTATTGAGGGCTCTGCACCCACTCTGTTGCAGCTTATCCCAGGTTTCCGTGACGCGTTTTTTCTCACATCCTTTTTTTTTTTTTTTGATAGAGGACCAGACAGACAGCAGTGCTTTGGAGTTGAGCAAAAAACGGACAGTTCTGGCAGGATTCTGTAAACTCGTCGCATATAATGTGATTGATATGAAGCTGGTTTCTCCGATTTTCGCATTCCTTATCAGGGTATGAAAACGTGAATAGCATATGATATCATTGGAGGAACACATTTCTCCTTAAGACGATCTTTACGCTTAAAATCTTTCACTTAAAATGACCAGGCTTAAAATTTACCATCTTTGTTTTCATAATCACTGCGCAAAAGCGACACACATCGACATGTTATTCTAGCCTTATGCAGGAGGTTTGTCACCATGAGTCTAGTTAACGGGCCTAACCTACCACGAGTCTCACTGGAAGGTCTAAGGTTTGACTCCTATTTGGAGCACATATGATGCACGATCCTCGCAGTAGAGAGCGCTATTTATGCAATAGCGAAAATCAGACCTAAAAAAAAAAAGTCTGATTTTCGCTATTGCATAAATAGCGCTCTCTACTGCGAGGATCGTGCATCATACGTATCTATAACCACAGTTCATAATATATGAACTTCATATATTCATTGTAATTGGGAGCGCAGTTTTACCGATTATCCCTTTTTAATTCACTGAACAACATCATCGCTCACTGAACTTTACCCTACTCACAAAGAGTTAAGCAAGCTCTTAGTGTCCTAATGTAGCCTTTTTTTCTCTCTCAAAAGGCGCACAGCACTATATCACTGCTAAAATTAAAAATTATCTGTAAAAAATAAACAGCACAGCGCGGGACCGGATATTCGGAAGGTTGTGTCATTACCTACAGCTTCAAACAAACCCACTGAATGTTATCTCTCGTGCACAGGCGTACAGTAACTATGGTGATATCATACGTCATACTATGACAAAATGCCGAGATATCAGTAATTCAGCCTTTGCCAAAGCCTTGCTTCTGAGTCTTCAACAAGAGTTTGAAAAATTTAAAGACGACAACGACGGAACTGCAGAGACGAACTCAAAGGAATTTTCTGGAGTCAAGGTAATATTTAAAAAGCTTGGCAGAAATTTCAGAACTACTTTATTTTCACCACAGTCCATAGAATATTCTGTAGACATTTAACGCTATGAAGGTTGAAAATAGTAGTCACCAAAACGTAAATTATAGACATTGCTCGACACTAACTTTTCAGCTTACTAGCCAAGTGGCTAGTGACATCTTAGATGCTTTTTAGATGTTACGACAATTTCAGTCTGTTTACTAGCTAAACTGGCCAGTGGAAATTGAAAACCACTTGCCAAAACTGAATTTCTACTGGTTTGTGGCTAGTGGGCTACCGTTTAGTGTCGAGCCCTGTATAGAAGAATTTATACCAGCATCTAAATATGCGACGTTCGAGCCAAATCTTTAAGTTAAAGGGTGTATGTGGTTTAATCCTTTTCACCATAACATCATTACTGTTCTGTTTACAATTCTGCGTATACGTCTTGACAAGGAGAATTTGTGTAACAGTGAAGAGCTGCTTTAGTTGGTGATCATTTTCTTTATTCTCATGATCTTTATGTATAATTCAGGGGTGATATTGTAAGGAGAACTTAGATGCTAGTCACTGCAAGGGTCAAACGGTTAACGTAATGGTTTGATTCATGCGTTTTTTTGTTACGCGGTTCCATATTCATTTACTAAATAATTTCGTGTATCCCTTCTGCAGGAACTCGCCCGCAGATTTGCGCTCTCAGTCGGCGTAGACACAACGAAGCCTCAGTCTCGGGAATGTGTTGTAACTTTACACAGGTTTGTTACCTCAAAATATTAATTTGTTACAGCTGTGCTATAATTTTATTCCAATGTCTCTGTTTGTGAGGGAGACGCGAATGTTCAACGGTCAACGCTCTGGACTCTAGAGGTCTGGGTTCGAGGCGTGGTGGTGTCAATGTGTTGTGTTCTTGGACAAGACGCTTAACTCTCACGGCGCCGCTCTCCACCCAGGGGTAAAAGCCGCTCTCCACCCAGGGGTAAAAGACGCTCTCCACCCAGGGGTAAAAGACGTTCTCCACCCAGGGGTAAAAGCCGCTCTCCACCCAGGGGTAAAAGCCGCTCTCCACCCAGGGGTAAAAGACGTTCTCCACCCAGGGGTAAAAGACGTTCTCCACCCAGGGGTAAAAGCCGTTCTCCTCCCAGGGGTAAAAGCCGCTCTCCACCCAGGGGTAAAAGCCGCTCTCCACCCAGGGGTAAAAGCCGCTCTCCACCCAGGGGTAAAAGCCGCTCTCCACCCAGCGGTAAAAGCCGCTCTCCACCCAGGGGTAAAAGACTTTGATGGCAAAAACTGTGCAAAGAAAATTACGAAATAAGTTTTGTTGTTGTCGTATAACGTATGCGACCTGGTGACTCTCTTTGTCCAGTAATCTTGTCAGCTATCATTAGTCATTGTATAGTTATATAGTTCAGTAGCAGTGCCTTTTAGAGAACTGTGAAATGAAGGAAGGCTGATAGTATCTAAAGAAACTGTTTGCGGCTGCGTCGGTGGGGGTAACGAAATAATTTGAATATATCAACAAAGTTGAAATGGTAAATTGGCCACCGTTACGGTTATAAAAGCTGACGTTTCGAGCGTTAGCCCTTCGTCGGAGCGAATAGAAGAATTGTGGGTTGTGTGTGCTTTTAAAGGCAGAAAAAGGAGCTACGTGATTGGTGGGAACATGGCAACGAGAAGAACACGAATAAATTAGTGGAATGAAAAGCGTTCGTTGATCCCTGTGGGGTTTAGACTGCCGATTTGAAAGATGAGCTTTTGTTCAAGAGTTTTCCGGCTTTCCGTGCTACCTAAGTGTAAGGAAAGACCGCAGATTGCCATGTGTTGCTTAGAATGGTTAGGTAAATTAAAATGTCTAGCGACTGGTTTCGATGTGTCCTTGTCATTCCTCTCCACGTCGCGAAGGTGTTCTCGGAATCGGTCACCTAGTCTTCTGCTTGTTTCGCCGATGTATATCTATTTGCAATAAGTGCAAGTTATGCGATAGATTACATTGGCGGAGGTGCACTTGAAGTGATCGGTGATGTTAATGGATCGTTTTGGTCCCGATATTTTCTCAGAGTTGTGAATGAAGAGACACGTTTTGTATCGTGCACGAGCGCATTTAAAAGTGCCTGGTTGGTCATTAGTCTGAAAAGAACTTCTCACCAAAAAATTGCCTATGTTTTCGTCGCATTTGAATGAAATGAGCGGAGGCTGCGAAAGGATAGTGCTCGTCTGTTAGGAAGGATATTGAGATTGATTTATATTTAGAACCGTTCCGAAGGATCTTGAGATTTAGTTCAGCGCCGCTCTGGCGCCGTTCTGAAGGGTCTCGATACAAGTTTGGAGTTTATTTTCGGTGTTTCGTTCCATCAACCGGGTATTGGCGAACGGTCCAGGAAAGTTGACGAAATGCTAGGGGGTAACTGCCATGGACTGGCATCTCATCCAGATGGGGGGGGGGGCAGTAATACTCCAAGTCGCTTAATGCTGTGGAAACTGGCTAAAGCTCCTGCTGTGTGGGCCCTTGGCGAGGGAGCAGATTTTCATGTCACTGTTTGGCTGATTTCTTTTTCTGTAGGGAAGGTATTAAATACAGTCTGAGAAATGGAGATGTACAGAGGGGTGAAGATGAACCACCAAACAATCTTCAATTTTTGGACGTGTTGAACGAATTTACGTTCAAGTTAATCGCTCAGGATAAGGCAGGGAAAGGTGGCGTGTAAGTGAAATGATATATCCACAGATAGGGATTATGGGGTGGAGGCGATTTAGAAATTACCAGTTAAGTGTACAAAGTAATCAAGTATTACTATGGCTTTGCTTTACTTTGCTTTGTGATTGGTCCAGAAAACTCGCACCACCCTCTCAACCAATCAGATACAAGATTAACATCAATCGCAACTTGGCCACCCGTGTTTTCGTGCGCTTTTGGCGGTTTGTTTGATTTTACTTTGAGTTCTCATTGGCCTTTAAGGGTATTTTTCTCTTTTCTGATGGCCATTGTAATTACTTTGGTTTTGGTTTTAGGTTTTAGGGCACGTAATAGAAAAGCGCTCCATTATGAAAAAAAAAAAAAAAGAAAAAAGAATTTAACGGTCGGATAAACTGGAACACAGTGAAATCATTGTAAATCAATAAAAAAGGAGATTAATAATCGCGTGAACCTTCCTTGCCTTTTGTTGCTCTTGTCATGGAGTAATCTAGAAAAATTAAAGATGAAAGTATTCTTACAGCATTTAGGTTCATGTTAAAACTTGATTGTAAACTGTTATTCACTTGCAGTTTATCATTTTTGGATGAAAATGCCAAAGGGATGATTCACAAAAAGGGAGGTCAGTGGGGTCCTTTGATATCTTACAGGAATGGCCTGACCGGACAGGACGAGGAGGAAGAAGGTATGGAATTAGAGGGAGCCCGTTATATGATCAATTGTGAAAATTATACTCACTGAGAAAGGTTCTTTCGATGATACCTTGCTGGTCTGTGGGAGAGATACAAAAATACTCAAGGCCGAGGAAAAGCTAGGAAATCTTGAAACCATAAGTAAGATGAGTAATGACAATTTGCTGAAGTCGTACTCTTTGAGTCTCGAACACGTGGATGTGTCAAGAGATTCGCGTTTACGTGAAAAAAGGTTCAATTTTATCAAGCTTTCAAACAAGCTCTACTTGTCAAGCGGCGGGTGAAGTTTGCTGCAAGAAGTTCAAGAAAAATAAAATTTCCTCTAGTTTATTATGTTCTCCACTGTTAAGAGGTGTTGTAGTTTCGTGTTTGAGTGGACTGAAAAGCTGACTGACGTAGTAGGAATATAGTAACACCTAGACGTAGACTGGTAATGATAAACTTCCCCCGGCATTTTAAACTTGATAAGCGTCTTATGCGAATCTCCCCTTGTGTTTAAAGGACAGCCAAAAGGAAGTCGCGCAAAAAGAAAACTACCCATGGAAGGTAAGTTTTGCTCCGTAATATGTCACTCCAGTCTTCAAACGGCTGGTGCCAGATGTTTGCCGTAACCTTTCCTTTTTGTTTTACCTTCAGGGGACGAGAGTAAAGAGGAAGAAGGGATATCCAAACAAAATAAAACAAAGGCAAAACAACAGAAGCCGAAAGCTCCTCGTGGACGGCCTCAGAAGTCGACCACCTCAACAGCACAACAGACCGTACTCTCCACGGCAAAACCTGTTAGACCTGTCACACCAGTTGTGGAAGAGCCTGAAGCTGGTGATGACAGCAATGAGGATGATGACACTATGTCATCCGGATCAGAAGAATGGTCACAGGAAGACCAGGCTCCATTGTCTTCTATGAAGAAACCAAACCAAACGACCGATAAAATTGAGGATAACACAGAGGAAGCGTCAACGGCTGAGAAACAAGGAGCGGTGAAAAGGAAGCGAGAGGAGACATCACAGTCTGACGAAGACGAAGACGAAGACGAAGAACAAGACCTCGATGACCAAGATTTTGAAAGGTATATTTGCTGAAAAAGGTCACGCGTTATTTGTGTTCTTCCTTCCTTGAGGTAACCGGTAAAATTTAACGCCTGTAGTAGCTTCTATTACCGCCTAACATTGCTTGGAAGTCCTGAAAATTCAACAGTTGAAAGGATGGTTCTACCGGTTTGAAAATATTTTTAGTATTTACCTCTCTTCGTTAAAACGAGGGAGAATGCCTGACTTACTCCCATACAAGGGGAGATTCTTACTGGGCGCGCAGTTTCCGTTCTGTCGTAATTGCATGAATATCACCGGAGCAGTGAATTTAAATGCCAAAATTTCATCAGTACAAGCTCAGATACTTTGGGTGAACACCGTTGTCTCCGCTGCAAGTTGCTACATTTCAAAGTCGGAAAGTCTCCAACCTCATGAAATCTTTGCGTGAATGTAGAACTTGCAAAAAGGATCACTGTTGGGTGTCTGTAACCGTTTGAAGAATTGTCAAGTTAGGCGCTTCCTGTAATGTGCTTGTAACTGAAAGCTTTATGTTGTTTACCACAGTCCTCCAGCATCATCTCAGAGATCGTGGTTATCCAGTCAAAAAGGTCGCCAAGACAGCAAAAAGGCTCGATTAAGTTACAGCAAAAAGGATACGTCGGGGATCGGGTAAGTGTTGTATGTGTGGAAATAAAACGCTCGTTCGTTCGATGGTTCGTTTGTCCGGCATGTTGTTTGGTCGGTTTTCGTTCGTTCGTTAATTCGATCGATCTATATTGGTCGGTCACTGAGGCCCTGTTAGGGTACAGGCAGCCCAAGTTCATTACTAGAAAAGCGGACGTGACTCTTACCGTGTTGCGCAACGTTTTATATTTATAAAGGTTTGTATGGGATGTTATCGGTTTTCCTTATAAGAGAGAAAAAATGTCTTGTTTTGAACTAAAATGGACTTACCTTATTGCCTTGTTGTTTTCTTTGTTGATTCCTGGCGTCTCAGGCCATTTTGAAACGTTTTCGGCGAGTTAGCGCTATGTTGGTGTTCAGCTGCTAAAAGAAAGACACCCTTCCAGCAGTTGAACACCAACATAGCGCTAACTCGCCGAAATCGCTTCAAAATGGCCTGAGACGCTAGCAATCAACAAAGAAAACAACAAGGCAATAAGGTAAGTCCATTTTAGTTCAAAACAAGACATTTTTCTCTCTTTTAAGGCAAACTGATAACATCCCATACAAACCTTTATAAATATAAAACGTTGCGCAACACGGTAAGAGTCACGTCCGCTTTCCTAGCAGTGAGCTTGGGCTGCCTGTGGTTAGGGGGTATAGATGTCGCCCGTCTGATTTTCAAACTTTGTCACGTCGCCATTTCGGAAGATTCTGATATCGCTGTCGCAATTTCATCAATGTCGTGCTCGAAGTCGCATTTTAATTTCCCTGATGTCGCTGTTTTTTTGGTCGCTAGTTCGTGCGCTATTTATCCTTATTGTAAATAATCAGATGCTGCTTTCGACATAATTGTTGGGTTCAAGAGAAAGGTTAGATTCAAAATGTTTGTTTCGTCTCAATTTGTAGCCGTACAAGTCTTGAGGATATTGAAGACGAGGATGAAATCGAAGAATATGAGAGTGAAGACGACACAGACAAGGAAAAAACGGTAAGAACAGCTAGGGATTACATCAAGGGACTGACTCGGACGCTAGAACCGTCTGTTTAGATAGCAAGTTCCGTTTTCAGCCAGTACAGTTTATCTTATTTCAGATTTATTTTGTGGTGTAGTTCGCCCAAAAAAGACATTTTAATTCCTGAATGTATTAGTATGGTTGGCTATTTCAGATTAATCCTTTTACTCCCAATATTAAATCAATATTAAATCAATATTAAATCAGGAATTCTACTTACCGTCTGTCATTCAGAGAATTTGGTTTTAGATCGACTATCGACTCATCGCTTGTCTGCTTGATATTGTATTAATATTGTAAGGAGAAATTCTGTCTTTGTCAGTTATGGGAATTAAAGAGTGAATGGTAAGCGCCCTGCGTTGCCGAGACTTGAGTTCATTTCCCTTCGATCTACTCTTTCACATTGACAGAAGGCACCAGTACGAGCAAGAAGAGAGAAAAAAGAACTACCTGATGATTTCTTTGATGACTCGCAGGAAGAGAAAGAGACGGTAAGAGCTGTAGTGGACTCGGATTCTGTAATCGGATCCAAATTTCCTTTGTCGTCTGATTAAGTCTTAAAGAAACCAAGTATCTAATAGGCTTTAGGGATAAAACAGTTATCAGAGTTTGCAGCGTACAAAATTTTTCAATCCGAAATTTCTAGCTTTCTTTTTTTCTTTTTCATTACAGGAAGATGAATCATCTCTGGAGACAGCTTTCTGAAATCTTCAGAGTACATTGATGGAAAACAAGACACTCTCATTCGGCTTAGAGCTTGTAATATTTATTGACGTTGTTTTTGTACAGAGTTTAAAGACCTTCTTTAGAGTAGATTAACTGTTTTTTTTTTTTTTTTTTAAGTAAGTATTTAAAGATTTTAAAGATTCGACTAGTACTCTTTCAAGACTGATTAGGAAAATTCATTCATGCATTGATACTGAAAAGTTCCGCATTTGCGACGTAACTCGAGGAGAGGGAGACTGCTCGTTGTCTAAAATTACACAGCTGTGAACTTACCAGTCAGTTTATTCAAAACAGTCGCAGCGGTTTTAATGCCATATAAGTTTACAGGGTTTAAACGTTCTTCTCTACACGTACTTTATTAAAGCTCTATTTTAAAAATGAAGTTTCTCGAGCTTTAACGACTTAATTTCTTTTATTTCTCGTGGATTAACGAATCGAAACGACATAGCAGTGGTTTCAAGGTCACAGCTCTTTCGTTGGCCGAGAAATTTCCCCAGAGAATTGAAAAAGGAAAATTCTGTTGGTAACGAACAATTTCTCAGTTTACAGAGATTAGAACAGGGCTCAGAACTCAAGGATGATGATAAAAACAACAACAAAACGGGTTCGTATAGAATAGGGGGAGCACTTAGGAAACACAAGGAAGTTTAGGGAGGAAAGGGTGAACAGTACATGTATGAAAAGAAACCTGTGACAAAGCAATAGAGAAAAGCCAGTTATGAATTACTTTTCGCAAGGGTTGGTAAAACATCTTTACAGTTCTTATTTTTAAAAGAAACAAAACACGGTCAGTCGATAAGTGCGAATTTATTTACTTTAGTCAAAAAGAGTATTTCTGAGATGCCCCCAAGCTTTGTCTCAAAATCGGGGTTGAAAATGTCTTGCTAATCTCGTGCAAGTAAAGCTTGCTTTACTAAGAAACATTGTCACGCCTCGTTTTGAAAGCGAGGGTCATGGAACACAGAAATGACCTCTTGCTTTTAAGGACTCCAACTCTACTGACTACAACAATTTGATAAAAACAGAATGAAGAAAGAAAACATTATGGTCACGAGGAATACGTCTTAAAGTGTAATATCAATCAATTTGGTTTACAGACATTATCCTTTAACAAAGCTTGCTGTTAATTAAGATTATTGCACCGACTACGCAATCCGTACATCAAATTTTAAGTACATATGGCACGAAAAGAGTAATCTGGAAGAGCAATATTGAAATAGAAACGTCCAACCGCGAAAACGTAATAGCCCCGAATACGAGGAGTATACTTAATAGTTTGGCGTTTATCCCCAGAAAAGCCCGTAGGATTGTCTATAGTTAACGTTTGAAATTAAAATACCGACATTATGGGATTAAAAAGGAACTGCTCATTAATTAAAGTTAGACAGTGCAGAAAGCACTAATACATCCACACTTTCAAATTACACAAAATTGTCTGCGCGAGGGACTACATAGAAATCGTAGGGTCTATTCACCAGCCAGTGTCTAAGGTGCACCCATGATATTCTCCTGCTATGATTTCAAGAAAGAATGAGGTCCGCACTCGAGAAAAAGGCGGGAAATTGAGCCTACAACTTCCAGTTGCTTACAGTAGTACCCTTCTTTGCCAGATGCAAGGCAAAAATATATTGTACTCACGTTGCAACGTTTTAAAGATAGCAGCTCGTACACCAAGCTCCCAGATTCGTTTAGAACATTTCACTTTAAGCAACACCTTCCCTTACATTGTCCTAATGCTTCACAAAACAATCGGGAACTTTGGTCTATCGCTCGTGCACTGAATGATAAGCTGGTAACACAACTCCATAGTAAGCTACTAAACTAAGGTACACAATCTTAACTTTTGAAACAAATGCAGGGTGTCCAGTTCCTATTTTTTCCTATTTTTTCCTATTTTTTGGGCCCATTCCTATTTTCTCCTATTTTTTAACCAGAACCTCCTATTTTTCCTATTTTTTAGCCAGTAAAGCCAAAATTTGTAATAAAATTGAAAGTGGAATTATAGTTGAATGTGTTTTATAGTGAGATCATAAAGCACATAGTACGTTGACTCTGATGTTCTAATATTAGTTAAAGTAATAGCCACATTTGTTCTACGAAAGCCAGATCACTACAATTCTTTGAAACAGAAATAAAAACATATATTGGTGGCGAGAAAAAGAGAGATAAGCGACAGATATATGGCCTACTTGTCAACGGAATGGACCTCTGTCATTACACAAAACAGGTCAAGTCGAGAGCGGGTGAAAGATTCATTCACGAGGCTTATTCATTCATGTCAGTGTCATTGTATACATATCTATGTATATATGTATACCTTTATTTGCAACTTCCTTTGGATCATATTAATTCCGTCGGTTTGGGGTGAATTGTTAGAGGTACGTTAGCACAGCTTAGCAAAAATCTCATGATCATGCATTCTTTGTCATTGCGAAATAATTAAAAATAATTTTATCAAACTTAGAAGCTGTAGTGTGTGAATCTTATGGCTTGCTATTTACCTAGTCTCCTCTAGGGCATTATCTCAGAGAGCTCTCGGTAAAAAAGTGGAATAAAGCTTACATTTTACTAAGTTATTTAAACTTTTAGGGCAATGTTTGTGTCAGGACTGAACACGGCAAGCTTCTGTTCCGAATAATTAAATTCTAGTCTGGATCCGTTTAACTTGAAGAAGACCATCATTTTATTTATTTATCTATTCTTCAACTTTAAAATATTATGGAACATAAAGTTCAAACTCTTGACAGCCAAAGATAAGAGATGCAAAATTACTCGCTGAAATTATGTGGCCGGCTTACCGAGGCTGCCAAGTAACAAGTTGAAATCTTGAGCGTACTCCACCCGATCGCTCTTGCATTTATACTAAAAAATTAGCTCTAATTGATGTCCTTATTGATGTCCTTCATCGATGAAGACCAGAGAATAACGTCTTGGCAAACAAAAATCAAACATAACTTCATTGAAACCTCGGTCACCTCTTCTTTCCTGTCTTCCTTTTTTCCATCGGCTAGACTTGAATTGTTCAGCGGCAGACGTCTCTTGCGTTAACGAGTAGGCCATATATCTCTCGCTTGTTTCTTTTTTTCTTGCCACCAAGATTTGTTTATATTTCTGTTCACCGAATTGCGGTGAGCTGGCTTTTGTACTCGGTTTCAATGTGAAGTTTGGGCAAACATGTTTGCCGCTTTTCTCCAGCCATCGTCCACTTGTCGAGCTTCTGATGCTTCACAAACCTACAAAATCATCCTGTTTCCTTGAAGATATACGCGTCCTTCTTGATTGCGAACAGCAAATCACTACTAAACATTAAAAGCAGAAGACATCCCACGTAATTGTATTTAAAACGGAGTTCGTACAAAGCTATTTTAGGTGGAATCCGTGCTTAAACATCTGCAAGTTCTCTGAAAGTCTTTCTTTGCAATTTTTGTTTATCCTCCGCCTCGCTTTCATGACTAGGCACCAGTTTTTTCCCGCGTGTCCGCCATTTGTGAATACGGTGTATGAAAATGCCTGGCGGTAGAACAAAGTTTAGCAATGCATGGCTTTCTGCCTTCGATTCCAATGGTCAAAGATTGAGTTCTTGGTGTCGTAAAGGAGTGGATGACTACCATGCTTACTGTAGGTTTTGTGATAGTGAGTTTCTTTGTGACAACTCTGGAAAAGCGCAGATATTGCAACATGCGAGGAAAGCAAAGCATGTTCAGGCTGTTAAACCTGCAAGGGATGAGTCTCAAGGAAAGTTGTTTGTACTGCAGAGTCATCCAAGTGCAGGCATCTCAAACCGTTGTGATCTGCCAGAGCACAGGAGAAGTTCGTCTGGACAGCTGTCCATTATCAATTACAAAAATGCCAGCTTGCAAGCAGAGGTGATTTGGTTAGCAAAGTTGGCGTCATGTAACTTTAGCTTTCGCTCAGTTGACAATCTTGGCAACACATTTAAGGCGATGTTTCCTGACAGCAACATTGCTTCAAGTTTTTCAATGGGTAGAAGCCGTGCATCCTATGTTATTGGGGAAGGCTTGGGCCCTCACTTCACACAGGTATTATATAAAGTGCAATTTGAATACGCAAATTATGAGTGCATATTTATGTGTGATTCTTGATATCACTGAAAGTTTATGTCAGTATTTCATCTTTTAATTTGGTGTATGAATAAAAAAAGGTAACTTACTATAAGTGTTTGTGTTTCTATCACCAGATAATTGTTGATGATGTAAAGAAGTCAGAACTGCCTTTTTGTTTACACTTTGACGAAACCTCCACCACGCAGGTCAAGAAACAGATGGATCTTACCTTTCGTTACTGGTCCCCGACTCATAATGAAGTCTGGATAAACTTCTATACCTCTTTATTTTTTGGTCATGCAGAGGGTGAAAAGGTGGCTAACCGTATCTTCCAAACAATGTTGAAAGATGACCTTCCAATAACGAAGCTGTGCACTTTGGTAAGAGATGGCCCTAATGTCAATAAAACCATTGTTAGAAAGTTGGAAGGAGCAATCAAAAATGACAACCCAGACTTTAGTGGTTTTATTGACTTAGGAAGTTGTGTTCTTCATAACGTCCATAATGCTTTTGGCAGGGGTTTAGAGGAATATGGGAAAGACATTGAACAGCTTTGTGTGGACATTCACTCCCTTTTCAAGTACAGTGCAGCTAGACGAGAAGACTATCACACTTTACAATCTGCAATGGGTGTGGAGATGCACAATTTCCAAAAGCATACCGAGGTGAGATGGCTTAGTCTGGGCCCTTCTGTGCGAAGAATTTTGGAGCAGTGGGATTGCATCTGCAGCTTTGTGAAGGATCTGGGAAAGGATCCCAAAACAGCTCCTAAGAGTGTTGCTTACAAGAGGGTATCGGCAATGTTAAATGACGAAGAAGGAAAGAAAACAAAGGCACAGTTGGAATTTGTGGGTAATGTTTCACCTGTTTTTGAAGATTTCCTCACCATTTTTCAGAACAGCTGCCCACAGGTTCACCTTTTATATGATAAAATGTCTGAGTTCTTGCGCAAGCTTATGGGTAGATTCCTAAAGAAAGATGCGTATGAGAAGAAGTTTGGTAGTGATCTAGTCAGTATTGACTGCAGTGCAAACAGTCAGCTGCTCGATGCTGATATTGCAATTGGAGAGGCGACCAAGAAGGCTTTAGCCCAAATCAAGCCAGATCGTAGAAAGTCTGTATATCTTGGCATCCGCACATTTTATAGCACATCCCTTACATATCTACAGTCTCATCTCCCTCTTCAGAACACTCTCTTAAAAGCATTAGGATGTCTCAATCCTGTCAAGAGAGAAAAGGCAAGTAGTGTGAAGGCAATTGCAATACTGGCTAAAAAATTGCAGCCTCAGTTGGATGTCAGCATTGTTCAAGATGAGTGGCGAGTTTATGCTGTCGATGAAGATGTTGAGCAGTTACACAAAGAGAAACGCGTTGACCATTTTTGGCAAGAAGTATTCAATCTCAAGTCTCTTAATGGGACCGAGCCTCGATATGTTGCTCTTCCAAAAGTAGTAAAATCAGGTCTTATTCTTGCGCAAACAAATGCTGAGTCAGAACGAAGTCTGTCAGTGAATGCCCGCATTGTGACGCAAGAAAGGACACTTCTTGGAGAGAGGACCATTGTTGGCCTTAGATCTGTGAAAGATGCTTTGAAGTTTTATGATCCTGAAAACCTGAGACCGGAAAAATTTGCCCTGACAGATGGTCTTCTAACTGCTGTGCGATCTGCGCACATGCATCATAGACAGCGGCTGGATGAAGAAGAAGCCGAGAAGAAGAGAAAGGAGGTGGATGAGAAATTGAAAGCTGAAGAGGAAGAACGAAGGAAAAGAGACCAGGAGAAGTTAAGAAAAGAGACAAGATCGTTGAGAGATAAAGGAGAGAGGCTAGACAAGAAGGAGCAGGAGGCAATGGATGAAATGCAAACGGCTAATGAGCTACTGTCAGAGGGCACATGTAAGTTGCAGGCTGCTCTATCTTCAGGTTCCAAGGTTGATTCACAAGGTGCAAAAGTTGCATGTCTCATGATTGAAACGGCCAAATCGAATCAGGCAAAGGCAAAGAGGAAGCTTGAAGCAGTAAGGGAGAAGCAAAAGGAGGTTAACATAAACAATCAGAAGTTGCTGGAGAAAGCTCTACCAGCGGATGTTTCTGCTGTACCATTAAAGAAAAGAAAGTCAAAGTAAATGTAAACTGTCATTTTACACCTCTACGCAGGTGCTCTGCCAGCTCAGTAAAGACTAAAATGTTCTTGTGTTAGCAATCATCTGCTGGATTAATGTTGAAGTTATAAACATAATGAAAAGCCAACTTTGTTTCTGAACAAAAGTGAAGGTGAAGCAGTTCAGTTGTTACTTTAAAATTAGGGAAATCAAAGTAAATAAAGTTATGTTGTACAGATTTGTTGATAGATTTATCTCAGTGAGGGATATCAGGAAGATTAAAAATTCAAACCAAAAAACTCGTTTTGTCCTATTTATGTTCACTGCTGTTGATCGACTAAAGTGGTGAATCGGGGATAGCAGCTGGCGTGTGGGGAGGCTACCTTTGTTGACGAAAGTACTATTGATTTTCCTATTTTTCTCCTATTTTTTAGTGCAAAGTTTCCTATTTTTCCTATTTTCTCAATCCTGAAATTCCTATTTTCCTATTTTTTTGGGCAACCATGCCGCTGGACACCCTGATACTGCCAAAAACTCGATCCCAGTCTCCAACCACTATTTGATCGAAAAAAAGGTCCAATTTGAGCTAAAATTTTAGGAGTAAAAATATTTTAGACAGACTTTGTTTTCAGTAGATGTATTTTAGAGATACTATATTTTTAATTGGAGTGAAAATTGTGTTGATGTCATGGGCACTTTAAAAACAGAGAGGGGTTTTGTCACCTCAAAAGTTTTTCAAACATTTCACGCTTCAGATAACCACTTGTCAAGTTATGTCGACAAGCTGAAAAACTTGAAATGCTGTCCACCAATAGAAACACAGGGGAGGAGTCTTAGGCGACTCTCAATGAAAACATGTTCTGTGGGAAACTATCCTGCAGTAGTGCATGATAGCAAAAAAAAGTAGTCTAAAGAAATTCAAGACAAAGAAATGTTTTAGCAGCATCATTAAGTTCAACGCTAACAAACCTAAAGGAAGCGATAGAATCTCAGATGTCATCTTTAGAAAATTGCTTGTATCACGAGCCCTTGTCCGATGTGGCAAGATTTTTTCTTCATTCTCCACTGAAATCCTTTAATATCTGGCTCTTGTGGCCAAGCTTTTTTCTAGCTTTAACCCAAGAGTTCTTTTCCTATATTTTTTTAACTCTACTTTACTCACTATTTTGCAAACTGCCACGAGAAACATGAAACTGGTGTACAAAGATGTTTATGCAAGTGAACTCCCTGGATGTTCTGCTCCAAAAAACATCATCCGAGTCATTGGTGTTCTCACATTATAGTTGGCTTTTCACACTTTGGTGGCGCATTGAATTAAGTTTGAGAAAACATTTATGTAAATAACCTAACTGGATTTCAATATTTTATAATAGTTTTTTGGGAAACTGTAGTTAAAATATAGCAATGCTTTGTTGAGGTAGTAAAAAATTTTAGCAAAATTTGGTCCATGAAGGTCTTGCTTATCCTTAAACACAAAGGCACGCTATATAAGGAAGTCTTCCCTGGGAAGACCTAGGCTCATTTGTCACTCACCGTTGACATGTGCAGGTCAAATTTAAATGCTGGTAGACGAACGAAAGGAGCTAACGAGATATCTATTGTTTACTTCCACCAGCATGGCAGCATGAGGTAACATGTGAACCATCTACTTCGATATCAAATTTACTGCCACAAATAAAGACAGTTTCCATTGGAGAAAGGAAATACAAATCTCAAAAATTCTTATATTGTGATTAAGACATAAAACAATTTTGAGGAATGTGCCTGCTGTTCATTGCTTTGGAGTAGCTGTAGCTCAAGCTGACTTGACTCTGAGAGTTCTACATCGCATGACGGTTGATTGACAAATGTTCCAGTGGGACCTAAGGCTCCTTTTATGGCGTGCCTTCGTGTTTAAACACAGGCATCCCAAGCTTGTGTCTCAAGGAAAAGTGAAATATTATTTTATGAAAGTTACACATGAAACCATTGAGAATTTGAATGTGTTAAAAAGAATAGTATGGGCAACAAAATATGGTCTATTAACAACTAATTATTTCAAAATATGAAAAATTTACTCCTAAGATTGTTAAAACTGACCCACTACTTTTGTGTCCGTTGTGTTTTTTTGGCGAATTCTGTTGTTTTGGGCTTGTTTTGCAATCACAGTTTTTCCTGTTATCAGACAAAGTCAAGGCTGAAAACTACAATTTTGGCTGTTGTTCACTCAGAGGTGGTTTGAGCCCAGAAAATCTATTTATTTGGCAATTTTTTTTATCCACAGGCTCAGCACAAGAGTTTAATAATGCTCACATAAATAGTTTTTGCTTTTTCATGAAAATGATATAGTTTTTGCATTTTTCAATGGTATTGAATAATGAATACATATATCATTCATTTCTGTAAAATGTAGTCCTGATTAGGCCAGTGTTTGTGTCTAGTGTCCAGACTTCCCAAGTTAAATGACAGTGGTTACCAAGCATATGTTTTGCATTGTTTTCCTGTACTTCATTTTTGTTAAAATTCCATTGTTTTCATTTAAGCTGTGGATTTTAGTCTGTTATCAGTCACAGGTCCAGAGGGAAATTGATTTTTTTAAGAGAAGGTATTTTCAAAGCTGATAAGTTGTTTGAGGTGTACCATCATAAACTTGACAATTAATGTACATTTTGAAATAAATTTAAAATAAAGTGACTGTAAGCTGTGGAGCCTCACATGTACCTTGATCATGATCAAACCTAAGTTGTTTGTATCAATAAAAGGTGTTTAAGCAGTCAAACATGGTAACTATATTGCTAGGCTCAAATCTCATCCTAGCAACAGGGTAATTTTATGTGCTGAACATTCTTAACTCAATGGATTTGAGATGTACCATTGTAAACTTGACAATTGATGTACATATTGAAACAAATTCTTTTTCATGCCTTATGAAAATTGTGCTGGGCTACAGTCCAAGACAATTCTTAAACAATGTGCTGATCAGTTAGTATTTACTGCTGTTTCCTTACTTACCTTCATTGTCAGAAGCAGTGCATCCATGCCTGAAAGTGGTTTATGGATCCCTGTTGAGGACTGAAATAGGTCACTTTTACACTTTTTCTGCATCAAGTTTGAAATCTGAATCTCTATTTCCCATGATAATTTTAAATTGATACGAGATCTGGTCAGTATTTCAGAATGGGTTAACAGACACCCTCACTCCCCCCTTTACTAACAGTACTTGATTACAACAGTATACATTTGCTGCACACTTGTAGGGACAAATTTGGTTACATGAAAGTGTTGACATGTATAGACCTGGGTGGTTCTCAACAGTGAGATAAATGCCTAATCCAACAAACCATTGATCAAGTACTTGCCACCTTTTCCTTTTCAAAGTAAAGGTTTAGAAATGGTAGGCAGCCCTGTAATTTGAGAGACTTTCTCTCTTTTGTCTGAAAGGTGAGATGTATTAACTGCTCTACAGCCTTTCAGTTAATAATGGCCTTCTTTCCAAGTTCTTTTGCAAGTTTCTTTTTGTGTTTTTCCAAGTCTTCTTTGCTTTGGCTTTCAATGTTTGCATCACTACTGTAATCTACAATGAAAGGGCCCCATAAACTGTGTCTAAATCAACCACCTAGTTGGCCTAAGTCACTATTGTTCTTTAAAGGGTTGTCAAATATGGTCCAAACTTGATTATGGACGTTCTGTGTTAAAATGATCAATTCCACAATCTAAGCATTGCCTAGACGGTGACTTTCATAAATGCTGTGTAAACTTTGCTTAGCAGAATTAAAACAGATCAGCTATCAAGGTAAGGCACTCAGTTTCTCACCTTTTACATCATTTGGATGCCAATTTATTTAAACTTCATGCATCAAAACAAGAAAAAAAAAAGGGGAGGAAGCAAAGTCAAAATACAGCTCCCATTACATGTTTGCATTTGACATCAATATCTGGGACATTGGCCAGGTGTTATTTCAAAAAAGAACTAGTGGCCATGTTTGTAATGGCATAATTTGGCAGCCAAAATTCTTGAGTTAAGGTCTCTCAGAATTCGAAACAGTCGGTAGTTTCTATCATATTTTGTGTGTATTGTAATTTTGCTCACTAAGGTGTAAGAAAATGTGCCTTATTGCCAAAGTGGATGTTTACTCGGCTTGATTACAGGAACATTTGTGGAATTTTCAATGGAATACCTGTAAATAAGTGGTTTAATTTTTGCTTTTGAGTCTAAACACTCATATGGTTCTGCGTAATACAAAACAAAAACGTAAAGTGAGAGGTTCAGTGACTTTTTTCCATAAGTTGCTGCTTATGTTGTCCTAAGGCTATGTTCCAAAAAATGTGCTGCAGTGGTTAAGGCTCTGATTGGCCACAAGCAAGATCGAGTTGGGCATTATGCAGCTTTATTTTATAGGTGGCAGCGCCCTTGGTTAAATTGCCCAGCAATAATAATTCCTCATATGAGCTTTTGTCATCATTGTAAATAAAGGGCAACGCACGTTCATTAAGTTGTTCCAATTTGTTGGATCTACCTTTTCCGCAATGATGCCATACAACAGATCAATGATTTAAATGAGGCAAAAGATAAGCATTATATAATTTAACCTTGGCATGGATGTTAATTAATTTCTTATGTCTTTGTAAAACTTGAATTTGCTTGGTAACTTTCCGTGCTATGTTACCTATATGTTCATTAAACTTTAAGTCATGATCAATGGTTACACCCAGTAGCTTAGCACCCCCCACAAAACTGATCTCCTGACTCCCAATGGAAAAACAGGGTATATTAGTGTCATTGCTCTTACCCAGCCACATGGTAGAACATTTATCCAGATTCATCACAAGGCCATTAGAGCAAAATCAAGAATGAGCAGTGACAAGATCAGTTTGTAGGTGTCCATGTAATAGGGAAACATCATTATTAATATCAAAGATCTGAGTATCATCGGCAAATGAACTTATTTTGGACTGAAGACTAGATAATAGTAAATCATTTAGGTTTCATTTAACATGAAGCGATACAGGTAATTGTTGTGTTGGGAAAATATTCACACTCACTTTGCACCCACATGCGGTGCCTGTTCATTTTATAAACCATTAGGTTGGATGAGAATTTTGCCTTTATAGACCTGGTTTTTCGTCATTTCACCTTTTTGATTTTCTGGGCCATTGAGAACGGGTGAAATCAATCATTTGTGCATGCTGTTTGTAATCAAAATATGAAAACATTTGTTCATTTCATATACTTGCAGTTTTATAAACAAGTAATCTCTGGTGGAGAGAATAACACCTTTTTAATGATGGTGTTTATGAAGGAAGTGGAAATCGAAAAAATTGTGATTTGCTTGCTGCGCCAAGGCTCGACAAAGATTACTGAAGGTGATTCATTGAGGGCGTTGAAAATGTAATATTTGAGACCGTCCAACATGATTGCCTCATGAACACAGTTACTTCTAGGAAGTCTTTATTGTTGAGCCAAACAATAAAACAGCCCATAGAAAAACTCGCACTCTCATAACGTTGTTGTTCTTTTTTTTCTTTCACGTACGTGTTCACCACCTTATTTGTTAGTACTTCTCAATGTCACAAACTGTGAGGGGTGGGCTTGGTAAACTCTCGTACATTGTTGTCAATTGATTGGAGATCTCTATTACATGTCTTCAGTACTTTTGCTTGTACCTGTTACTACAACTGCTACTTTAATTTCCCAAACAACTGTATTTGTTTATCCCAAAGCGTTTTCAATGATCCACAGGTTTATTTTATTATTATTTTTTCTTTTAACTCAGTCTTTTGAAACTTTCACAGGCACATGTATGTTTACCAAATGTATATTTCACCATGTGTATGATGTTAACTTATGCAAATAATCAGCTACTCTTCTTCTTCCAGAAATTTTTTTTTTCAGATTAGCTTTGCTTTACATAGTTTGTATGTGCTTAAGGAATCACACACATCACATGCCCTTGAACCACTGTAAGGAAATAATTATGATCCTCATCAGTGATACTACATCATATCCCCACAGAACATTGTTATGAAATATTCCTATTTGAGTTGTAACCATTTTTTTTTTTAAGACATCATAGAACCTGGTGGTGAAACTAGCGGATAATTGCTTATTGACCACAAGTAGCCTGCATGCAACTGTTCCCCTCCCCTGTAATAAATTGGGAAAGGGACATCTGTGTGGTGCTGTTGTTGTTCGTGTTTTGGAATATCCCTTCCCTGATTTTTATTTGACTGGATGGGCACAGCTGTACACAGGCTAATTACAAGCTTTTGGTTACTCCTCATGACTTAGTGTTGACTGGGGATTGACAGCTGACTTAATCTAATCAATTTTCTCCTAAACATTTTTAATAAACATCTAATAATTTTCCCTTGACATTTCTAACTTGGGAGATTAATCATCATAATCATTGAGTTCCTTTCTATACCACCATTATCACCTCCATGAACACCTAGCAAGAATTCTTTGTTCCATAACTCAGACAGCTTCTGGACATAAGAAATCAAGTTTAGAAGACAGTTGATTCATTCAAGGCTGTTGCAATACATGAAAAGACAATCAATCAATTAAGGTTATTGTCTTTACCTGAGGCACAGTTACCCAGATTGTCCGAGCCAGAGGCTCATGCATGAAACGTAAGACAGCAACCCACCCATCCCACCCCAGGGGAGGACTTCCACCACACAGTAATCTCGTGCGTGGGAAATTAACGTCTCTTACCCCGAGTCCTGCAGGAGACAGGGCCTACGGTTTATTCGTCCTTATCCGAGAAGACCAGAATATTTATCCAAATAAAGTTTTCACTTTCCACCTTTGTTGCTGTTTTTCTGAGCAGCGACTATTTTACTTTCCCAACAAGCATTTGTTTCCCATCACAACTATGGATAATTTGTTGCCTGTCTTCTTTTTATGCAACTTTTCCCGCGCTAAATATTTCATTTAAATTATGATTTAATTTGATTTATATGAGTAAAGCACCGTATTGTCTAACCGCTCCCCGGTTAGCTCAATTTGTCAGGGCGCCAGATTGTGTAGTGCGGGAGGTCGAGGGTTCGAGCCCCGGCTGGACCAATACTCATTGTCTTAAAATAACTGAGGATAATTTGCTACTTTTATAATATCAAGAAATATTATCATTAAAATGGACATATTGTACTTAAAACATACCTCGGCATATTCTTCCTCTTTTTGAGGCCAGTTCTTGTACTTTGGGGGCTTCAATCCTACACATGTTACGGCAGTGTGTTCCAGGTTTATATGTAGAACTGTTTTGGCCAACTTGATACAAAATTCAATAATAACGATTGGGGATAGAATGGCCGTGTCACTTACGCGAGTACCCATGTTGTGTCTTCTCGACGGATCTGACAAAAATGCCGTTGACCTGCCGATTTATATGGTTCAAGCTACTGCTTTACAAACCTGGTAATGTGAAGTTATCGGATCACTGCCTCAACTATTCAAAAACCGTCTCATTTTTAGCCTTGATGCAGAAGCTCTTTTATAAACAAAACTTAGTCGCCACGGAGCCGCCAACGAAAAACAACATATCGTGTGCAACTTCACTTTGGCTTTGGCAAAGTATATAATTGAGCGTAAGAACTATTGAAAAGGTGAGCCGAGTTTCAAAGCTAAGTTTACAGTATTCTTTCCAAGTTTCGCCAAGGTGTGGAATCCTTATACGAAGAGTAACATTAGTCGTATGGAGTCAATTCAAGGAAGGCAACCAAATTTATTCTCAAAAGTGATTACAATTATTTGGTTAGGTTACGTGAACTCCGCATGTTATCTTTAGAGGATAGGAGATTTATTGCGGATGTTGTTTTCTTTTTTAAGGTGGTTAATCATGTTCGTCTGACCCTTGATACTAGGGTTCGGTTCTCTAGGGATGTTGTCAGGGGAGATATGCAATGAGAAGTATGGATACTCCAAACCTTTTAACCAGCTTTTCTAGGAATAATTGATTTAAATTTAGCTTTAAGAGGAGAATAGTTGAAGAGTGGAATAGTCTCCCTCTTGATTTTCGAGAGGCATCATCTGCAGCATTTTTTTAAGTCAGGTTTCTACATTAATTTTTTAACTCTGAATTTCTGTTTATACATTTTTAATGTGCGTGTCTGTGCGTGCGTGCACGCGCGCACACACATTGGTAGGTCTATAGATAGATTGGAGTTTTCTCCTAGAATTGTGCCATTTAATTTAAATGTAGATCTTTTATCAAAACAACCATTGGAGGACGAAAAAATTCCCTAAAACCTTTCATTCGGTCGAAGTCCTAGGTGTAAAAGTGCAAAATTCACTCAATTCAAAGACCGGAAGTTGAACTTGCTCCTTTTTAATCACGTGATCAGTGACAGAAAGGAGAATCGAAAAACATTCGAGCGATTGTAATGGCGTCTGACTCGAGTGATTCAAGTAGTTCCTCTTCGGGTTCATCTTCAGTGATCGAGAGAGCTGATGCACAAGGAACGCAGCCATATTTGATTTTGAGCAATGGAGAAACGAGACAGATCAGAAGTTTTGGTCATTGTGATAATTGCTAGATAATCTAGTTTTATCAACTGAGGTGATAATGATAATTGGAAGAGAATTCGCAAGGCTGGTGTTTTGAGTGTTAGCCTCTAATCATTGGCTCTGATATAAAGGCCACCCATTCTAGAAAGAAATGTAATTACCATTCAGCTTCTTTCCTAGATTCGTTTAGTTTTGTGGCTAATTGTTTTTAATAGGAAATTTTGTAATTAATTACCAGGGACCCATTCTTCAAAAGTCTAGGTAACTTAACGGGCCCAAAACCGTATTTTAAAATAACGATAGAGAGCTGGCATTGGCAACCTAACCAGTCCATTTTTTTTTTCTAGCTGATAGTTGTATTGTATGATTTTCAAAACTTTAGAAACCCTCATCTTTAATAAAAACAGAACAGCCTTATGGGCCCGTTAAGTTACTGGGACCTTTGAGAAACTGGCTCCAGCAGGAAATAAAACAATGTATTGCAGTTGTTCATTCCTCAAATGTCTAAGTGAGTTGAACTTATTCAAATACCTATTGGAATACACCAGAATGATTTGGTAGAGTGCTCAAAATGTCAGCCGTTATTAGCCTGTCCTGCTTATGTACTCAAATGAAAGCCACCAGCTATGCTACAGTCAGTGTCCTTTCTTTAAGATAAGTAAGAATAATACTTAATGAGCTACAGATCAGAATCTCCAGTACCCCACCGT
This sequence comes from Stylophora pistillata, assembly GCF_964205215.1. Classification (NCBI taxonomy): domain Eukaryota; kingdom Metazoa; phylum Cnidaria; class Anthozoa; order Scleractinia; family Pocilloporidae; genus Stylophora; species Stylophora pistillata. The sequence continues at coordinate 5,031,957 of NC_142525.1, forward strand.
GGCTGTTTAAAAAAAAGTTTCACTCTGTAAAGACTAACACTGGATATATCGATCTTTACTACAGGACATGGCATCAGCTGTTTTACCATCATCTACTAATGAGACATTCAACTTTGCTAGACTGTGTCGTCTTGTGGTGGATGTTGGATCCCAAGCCTTGAGAGACACTTTTGATGCCATACACCCTCCAACGAGTCTTCATTTAGTTTTGACGCATCAGCCAGTGCATGCAAAACTACAGTTTCTGAAGAAGAAGAGAGTTTTGAATCCGACACAATGGGGGAAGCTGTATCCAAATGTTCCATCATCTGTTTCATCAGCAGACTTTGACATCGTGTTACTGGTGGTGCTACTGAGGAATATCTGTGGGTTGGTTCCTCCCAGCACTGGATGGGACAGTCTTCCCCCACCTACAGATATGAGTAAGGAGGCCAACATAGCCAGGCTGAAGTACTACCGCAATACTGTGTACGGCCATGCCAGCGAAGCCTCTGTGGATGATACACAATTCAACAGCTACTGGCAAGATATCAGCAGTGCCATATTAGGACTCGCAGGAGCAGGTTATGGAGTTGCAATCAGTAAGCTTAAGAATGAGTGCATGGACCTTGAAACAAAAGACCACTACACGCAGCTGCTAAAGCAGTGGAAGCAAGATGATGACAATATCAAAGAAACTGATACAAAAGAATACTACAGGAGGCTGCCAAAGCTGTGGAGGCAACATGAAGGATATATTAAAGAAACTGGCACAGGAGTATGCCACAAGCAGCTGCTAAAGGAGATGAAGCAATTCAACGAAATGTTCAGAGAGATGAAAGGTACATGTTATAGCCAACAAAAAATTCAAAAGGCAAAGAATGACAGTTAATTATGCTACATTGACATTTTAAGAAAAACTCTGCTTTGGCTCTTATTCAGTGAAGAATTGTAGGGAAAGTTAAATACAATGGAATGGCCCTCTCTCTAAGAGTACGAGTAATACTCTTATAGGTAGTCGCTTCCTGGGGCACAATTTGAGATAAGGTCTGGCAGTAGTGAGATCAGAGCTAGTGCAATAGTATGAAGACTGTTGATGTATGGTGCTTCCCCTCCCCTACCCCTCACCTATGACAATGTTGCATGTCCTGATTCAAACAAATTTTAAAGATCTTGAACAAGGTATGGAGTGCACATTTTACAGGTGTTGTATGTGGAAAATTTCAATCTTGGAAATTGGACGTACAGCTGTAACTTGCTCATCGTGTAAGAGTAGGTCCCGAAAAAGGGGCGTGTACGACACGCTGACATTAGGATTGCAGTACCACCACTGAGCTACTCAAACTGGCATGTTTCAGTGCAAAAAGGTCAGACAGATTTGTGATCGAATAGAAGTCAAAAAGGGTTTTCTGTGCACCACTTGAGCTTACATTTTGCTGCAACACTTTCTTACTTTAAACTGAATACCCAGCAAGTAGTGCGATGGGGTAGTTGCCTCAAAAGAAGAGGTAGCTGCCCAGGGTGGAAGTGGCTTCTCATGTCAGGAGCAGCAAGGAGTCTCCTTGACCACAGCCCACCTTAATGTATCTAAACTATGGGAGGAAGGAGAAAGGAAGGAAGGAGTTGAACGAGAAAACCCATTCGATAACTGTGGTGGAAGGGCTTCTTTGATTCCTTGACATTCATCTGCATGTCCCTATTTTCAAAACTGACTTAAACATTACCCCTTTATCATCAGAGCAAATCAGACAAGAGGTGCAACAGGTGGAAAGTCAGATGCAACAGATGAAAAGTAGGATGCAGCAGATAAAAAGTGAGCTGCAAGACTCCTCAATGAGGAATAGAGGTAAACAACTCTACACAGTTAGAGCGCATTAGAGGAAGTTACGTTAAAATATGAACATGGAATACTTCAATGGATAAATGATTGAGAAGCGACAGCTAATACTTACAACTTAGATCGTGAAGAAAGGTAAGCAAACTGCGCACCACATTCCTGTTGCTGAGTTTTTACCGCAGCACAATTAAGTAATTTTCCTATAACTTTGGTGGAAGGGCTTCCTTGATTCCTTGATCTTCATCTGCATGTCCCTATTTTCAAAACTGACTTAAACATTACCCCTTTATCATCAGAGCAAATCAGACAAGAGGTGCAACAGATAAAAAGTGAGATGCAACAGATGAAAAGTGAGATGCAAGACTCTCAAGAAAAGGTTGACTCCTCAATGAGGAATACAGGTAAACAACTCTGCACAGTTCGAGCGCATTATGGTCAAATTTTCTACAAGAATTACTATACTGTTGATGACAAATACCTAGAAGCCAATAAATATTCAGAGAAAGTTATGTTAAAATATGATCATGGAATACTTCAAAGGATAAATGATTGAGAAGTGACAGCTAACACTTACAACTTAGATCGTGAAGAAAGATAAGCAAACTGTGCGCCACATTCCTGTTTCTGAGTTTTTACCGCAGCACAATTAAGCAATTTTCTTATAACTTTGGTGGAAGGGCTTCCTTGATTCATTGATCTTCATCCGCAGGTCCCTATTTTCAAAACTGACTTAAACATTACCCCTTTATCATCAGAGCAAAGCAGACAAGAGTCGCAACAGATGAAAAGTAAGATACAATACCTTGAAGAAAAATTCGACTCCCTTATGGTAGATGACACGAGGAATGGAGGTAAACAACTCTGCACGGTTAGAGCGCATTATGGTCAAATTTTCCACAAGAATTATAATACTGTTGTAGGCAAATACCTAGGAGCCAATAAATATTCAGAGGAAGGTAGGTTAAAATATGAACGTGGAATACTTCAAAGAATAAATGATTGAGAAGTGACAGCTAACACTTACAGCTTAGATCATGAAGAAAGATAAGCAATCTGCACGCCACATTCGTGCGTTACATGTTACATATGAAATATTGTCAATTGATATTTATTGACCGACATATACTTTACTAGAAAACTGATATGATGGTCTGCCAAACATGAAAGATAAACCTCTCCCAAATTATCGTTTTTTTTCGTAATGTTACCAAGTTAGAAACTCAAAGGTGCGACTAAATTCAAGCTACAAATGTACGTGTTTGCAGTCACAGGAATCAGAAAAGTTTAAGTAGTTTCAAAGGAAATCTTATGCTACATTAGCCACCGACCAAACAAAAAAAACTTAAAAGTTAATGAAAGCGTATAAATCGTCGCAGTAAATTTGTGCATTGAGACATTTTACGCGGTAGCAATGGCTTGTTAAAAGAGGGGTACAGTTCATTATCAATGACTGAATATCTGAAAATCATATATGTGAACTGCGGTTTAACAAGTGAATATGAAAGCGATCTTCGCAGTAATGAACACATCCTAAGCAGTAGTGACAATAAGGCTTACAAAAAATTTCAGGCCTCTGTGGGATTCGAATATATGGAAATCACATATGAACTGCTGTTAGAAGAGCACTGCACCAGTGTTGCAGGGGTCATGGGTGCAAATCCTGGGCAGGCCTTTTTTGTGTAAGCCTAATTTCACTACTGCTTAAGAAGTGCTCGTCTCGACAGTTTTTTCCAAGACTCATAAGGATACTCTCGCTATGTTAGCCCCTTACTAGATCACGCCAAAAAGTGGGTTAGAAAAAAGTGGTGAATGATAATTATTTATGCCGGACATTTAGGGCAAAACCTAGCTTTGGCTCACAGTCATGTGTTTTGTTTTGTGAATTCACAAGAAATGGTAAGACACGTTCACACAAGGATTGCTGTACCACATTTCGGTGCAAAAAGTCCAGACTAAAGTCCTATGTATTTTTCCAAACTTCCTGAATAAGGAAGAATAAGGACTTGAATAAGAATAAGGACTTGTTCTGAGATAAAGATAAAAGAATTGAATTGCAATCCTGTAGGGATTTCTGGTAAATGTGTCCTATAATGTTTGGTTCTCTAATCGAACATGAAAAAAATTGGTTTTCCTTTTTTCCTAATTTATTCAAACCTAAGAAAGATAATTCGCTTAAAAAATGCTGATCGTGTTTTTTAGTGGGTACTACCCCCTTGAAGAGGAGGAGCCACATATGTTGTCAATGTGATTGAGGGAATGAGTGTAATCTTGATCCAATTTTGACCTGGTGCTGTTTGTTGTTTGTTTCGGGGTGTCTTTCGTATATTAGTTACAGTATAGTATTCTGTTCGTTTTAAGTTTTCTTCTTTTTCTCGGAGAGTGTGGTTCGCTTAAGGTTTGGTCTTATAATCGAGTGAAATAGAATAAAATGTTTTTTCGGTGAACATTTAATGGTAGCAGAGCGAGGTTCTAATTATGTCAGTGGACGGGAAGCACAACGAAGCGATGGACGAAGAGGAGGACCGTACCGAAAATTTAAAGCAGCAAAAGGCAAAGGATAAATCAGCTTTCACTAGGATAAAGAACAAGTTGTTGAGCCTTCTAGATGAAGAGGATTATCCGAGTCGGTGGGAAGTCAAGGCGGTTTGTCAAAAGCTCTGTGAAGTGCAAGAACGCGCAATGTCAACAATGGAAGAATTATCTCAAGAATATTTGAGCTGCAAATAGAAAGAGAAACGCAAAAAGCTCACCGATGAAATGGACAGATCAGAAGTGGAATTTTCCGAGGCTCATGACAAGGCTCAAGACAATCAGAAGGAAGAACTATCGAGTTTGGCAACTGACGCATCAGAAAATACTCGTGGACGTCAAGTCGAAGAAAACGTCTTAAGGAAAAGCGTGGAAAAGCAAACTCTAGAGGAGCAAATTAAGCGAGAACAAGATAGCGCTCGTGGCAAAGAAAATTTGGAAGAATTACATCACCAGTATCGAAGTCATTTATTTGTTGATGGGGAACTTCAAAATTTGAGAGAGTCGGAGTTCAAAGGACTGGAAACAAGAAAAATTTCTTCGAACAATTTGGAAGAAGGTCGTTCAACGCCATCGCTTGGTAAGGATATGTGGAATCAGCTTAAGCGTGTTTCAATTTCCGTATTCACTGGTGATAAAAGATTGTATGAGGGTTGGAAAATGGCTTTCATGGCGTGTGTGGATAAGGCACCTGCTACACCAGAGTATAAATTGCTTCAGTTACGTCAATATTTATCTGGGGAAGCATTAAAGGTCGTGGAACCTTTGGGCTACTCTGCGACGGCTTATGAAACGGCAAAAGAAAGATTGGAACGAAAATTTGGCGGCAAACGGTGTCAGGGTTGCCTCGCATTTGGAAGAATTGGAGAACTTTAACCCACTTCGCCTGGAAATGCAAGGGACCTCGAGAGACTTGCAGATTTTTTAGATGTTACTGTAGTAAACCTGAAGGAAGCTGGGCAGCATGATGAATTAGGAAGCGGATCACTGTACCTCAGTTTGTGTAAGAAATTGACAGAAGAAATGTTAGCGCATTATCACCGGTGGATTCATAAAAATGGCCGTTGGCAGTTATTGGAAACGTTGATGGAGTTCGTCATCCAGGAAGCAGAATTTCAGACAGTAGCATCGGAAACAATTCATGGTTTGAGTAAGAAAGGACTTAAGAAGGACGGTGGAGTGACCTTTTTCGGTAACGCGCAGAAATCTTCAGGAAATGAGAGAGGAGTTGGATTTCGACCTTGTAAAGTTTGCGGTGGGTGGTCATCATGGAGTTTGGCGCTGTGACAGGTTCAAGGCTATGAGCCTTCCAAAGAGATGGGAAGCTGCCAAGAGCCTTAAACTGTGTTATCGTTGCTTAGGAGATCATAATGGAGAAACGTGCGTTAGATCGAGAATTTGCGGGATAAATAATTGTGAGAACACTCACAACCAATTATTGCATAGAGACCTTGTAGCACCAGATCGAAGTGAAGAGGTGAACTCTCCTGACCGCTGTGATGTGGAACAAGGAGCATCAGGTGGTTCCCAGGTCCTCGCAGAGAGCGAAACGATTAATGAAATGACTCTTACTCTTCCCCAAAACCCAGTTGAGCAGGCAACAGAGAGGTCTCACACCACATTGACTTCACAGATTGTGCAACCTAGATTTGTGGCCTTGCGCACACTACCAGTGTTTCTGAAGAACGGCTATCGCAGAATTAAAGTGAACGCATTGCTGGATGATGCTTCAACGAAGACGTATTTAAATGCTTACGTAGCCGCTGAGCTTAAACTTCAAGGGCATCCTCAAAGTGTAACTGTGAGTGTTCTAAATGGACAGATTGAAACCTTCGAGACTATGCCAGTTGAGGTCGAGTTGGAAAGTTTGGATGGAAATGTGAAAGTTATGATAAGTGCATTCACAGCCGATCGAGTCACAGGAAACATGAAAGTTATTGACTGGGGAAAGTATGCAGTAAATTGTACCTACTTGAAAGGGATACAGTTTCCAAACCCAGGCATTGGTCCAATAGTAGACTTGTTGATTGGAGGTGATTATGCTGAACTACACTACTCGTTCAAGGATGTTTGGGGGCAACCCAGGGAACCAGTAGCAAGACTTACGCCATTGGGATGGACATGTACAGGAACAGTTAGTGGGTTTGAAGGAGATGCCTATCAGTCAAGCTTTGCACACACCTACTTTGTACTAGAACAGTGAGACACAGGCGAAATTAGTAGTTTACTATGACAATTCTGGGAGATAGAGAATCCTAGCACATCACATAAGCGACCCCTTCTAAATCCTGATGAACAATGTGCATTAGAACAGGTGGAAAAGTCCCTTAAGTATTGGGATGGAAGATACCAAGTAGCACTTCCATGGAAGCAAGACGTTTCTAACCTACCAGACAATTATGACATGGCCCTTCGGAGATTGTACAACACGGAGAAACGTTTACTGAAGAATCCAGAGATCGCAGCAGCCTACACGGAAAGCATCACTCAATATTTGGAGAAGGGCTACATTTGTAAAGTCGACCCAGCCGAAGAAAAACCTGCGAGGAAATGGTACCTTCCACACTTTCCTGTTGTGAGACTGGACAGAACCACAAGAAAGACTCGCATCGTGTTTGATGCCTCTGCGAAGTTTGGAGGAATCTCCCTCAATGACGTCATTTATCAAGGACCGAAATTGCAGAGAGATTTAAACGACGTTTTACGTCGATTCAGAAGACACCCTGTTGCACTCATTTGTGATATCGCTGAGATGTATTTGAGAATTGAAGTTGCACCTAAGGACCGATCATTTCAACGGTTCGTATGGAGATCTTTGGATCAGCTGAGAAAACCAGAAGAGTACGAGTTCAACCGAGTCGTGTTTGGAATTAACTTATCACCCTTCCAAGCTCAATTTGTCTCCCAAACACATGCTGAGAAGTACAAGGATGAGCTACCCTTTAGCTTCAGAGACTGTATTAAAGTCAACGTATATGGATGACAGTATGGACTCGGTGTTGGACGACAGTCAGGGTATGGAGTTATTCAAGGAGTTAGATAAGCTGTGGAGCAAGGCAGGAATGCACGCTCGTAAATAGTTGTCCAATTCACCCCAGGTTCTAAAAAAGATACCGATCGAGGACAGAGCATCCGAGGTAGACATCAACAAGGACCCCCTACCAACAGTGAAGACTCTGGGAATCAGGTGGCTTCCAGAAGAAGACGTGTTCACGTTCACAGCAAATTCGCTCGAAGAAAACTCTCAACTCACTAAATGGAATTTTCTGAAGAGAATCGCTATATTATTTGACCCAGTTGGTTTTTTGACGCCATTTACAATTGGGGCCAAGGTCATGATGCAGGAGATGTGGGTGGCAGGACTTGAATGGGACGAGTTATGCCCAAGGGAGTTGATCCACAAGTCTCAAGAATGGTTCGGTGAGTTAGAAGAGTTACCAACGATCAAGATTCCCAGATGTTTACGGTTTGGCCAAGAAGTTTTGGTGTCAGAAACCTTACATACCTTTGTAGATGCGTCATAAGATGCATATGGTGCTGTTGTCTATTCGAGGGTTATCTACAAGAGTGGATTAGTATCCAGTCGACTAGTTGCAGCCAAGTCAAGAGTAGCACCACTTGCGGCAACAAGTATACCTCGTTTGGAGCTGATGGCAGCAATCCTAGGCGTAAGGTTGACCAAGTCAATTTCCAAAGTTTACAGCGGGGCATTGGGTCAAGCAGTCTTCTGGTCCGATAGCATGAATGTCCTGTGGTGGATAAAAGGTAGAAGTCGGAGATATAAACCTTTCGTAGCAAACCGAGTGGGAGAAATTCAAAGCCTAACAAATCCCAAGGAGTGGCATTTCTTGCCAACCAAAGAGAATCCTGCTGACTTTACTACAAGGGGTATGAGAGTATCAGACATGGCTAAGGAGAGAAAGTGGTGGAGTGGCTCAGATTTCCTTCAAAAGGAAGAGTCACACTGGCCTAAGAATCAAATTGACACCGAAAAGGTTTAGGAAGCAACGGAAATCAAGAAAGCAACTCCAGGAAGTTCACAAACAGGCCGAAATAACGAAAATTGGACAATGACTTCACTTCATGAAGATGGTCAGCTATGGCGTCTCGATCCAAAACGTTTCTCAAGTTGGACAAAGTTGATAAGAATTCAAGCATGGGTTCATCGTTTCGTAGATAACTGTAGAAGTCCCAACAGAGAGAGAGGAGACTTAAACGTGGAGGAGATTGAAGATATTGCAATTCAAGTGATTAAAGATGCACAGAGGAAGGCATTTCCCATTGAGTATATGGCACTTCAGCGACGAGAGTTACCAAAAAAGAGCAAGTTGCTTGGCCTACAACCATGGCTAGATGAGGAAGGCCAAATGAGGTGCGATCGCTGCCTTAGGCATGCAGAATTTACCACAGGATGCCTGTTTCCCGATAATCTTGCCTCGAAAGAGCTATGTGTCGAAGCTCATTGTCAAACATTATCACGAAAAAGACAATCACGCGGGTGGAAGGAATTAATTGCTGGCGGCTTTATCAACACGCTTCTGGATCATTTCAGGTCGTGAAGAAATTTGTGAATGGGAGAAGGAGTGCAACGAATGCCGAAGAAGAAAAGCTAAGGCTGCAAAACAAATTATGGCTCCCCTCCCACAGATTAGACTCCGATATTCCTTGAGAGCATTTGCACAGACTGCCGTGGATTATGGTGGACCATTTATTACTGTGCAGGGAAGAAGGGCACGTCGGCAGAAACGTTACCTGTGTTTGTTTACCTGTTTGGCGTCCCGAGCAGTCAACGTGGAAATGGCCTATGCACTTGACACTGATGCGTTCCTCAATGCCTTCTACAGAATGGTCAATCGGAGGGGGCTTCCAAGAGAGATGTTATGCGACAATGGGGGTAATCTCGTTGGAGGTAATAGGGAGTTAAGCGATTTGGTCAAGGAGCTTGATCAAGAGAAGATTGCTAAATCGACTGCAAACCAAGGAATCAAATGGCAATCTAATCCCCCACATGCACCTCATTTTGGAGGAGCCCATGAGATTATGATCAAGGGCGCAAAACGTGCAGTATATGCAACCCTGGGCAACGTAGACATCACAGATGAAGAGTTAATGACAGCATTCACTGGAGCGGAGGCACTTCTAAACTCCAGACCACTGACCTATCAATCAGCTAATCCTGAAGATGATGTCCCGCTAACGCCGAATCATTTCCTCTTTGGGCAGGTTGGAGGACGGTTTGCACCAGATTCAGTAGATGAGACCACATTCAACCCAAAGAAGAGATGGAGAAGGGTCCAGGAACTAGTTAGACATATCAGGCATCGTTGGATTCGGGAGTGGTTACCCACTCTGAACGTCAGAAGAAAGTGGCTCCACGTCGGGCGAGACATTAAAGTTGATGACGTTGTGTTAGTTATGTCACCTACGACACCACGAGGATACTGGCCTCTTGGTCGAATCGTCGAAGTCTATCTGGGAAAAGATGGGCACGTAAGAATCGCTAAAGTGCAGGTGGGAAAAGAAGAACTCCTTAGGCCTGTTACCAAGTTATGCCACTCGAACTGTTATGAACGTACTTGGAAATGATCGAGATGAGGACGAATACTTTCAGAAACCTCTGGACAGTTTAGTAGTGACTGCGAAGGCACCCCTTATCATCGGTATTATTGTTTTATTGATATGCCATGTCATATCAACGTGAGGGAGAATGAGCAGGAGACAATTGCGCTTATTAGTGTGTGAACAGGAGACAATCGTGTTAGTCAGTAGGATCATGACGTTCATTAGAATTCTTTGCACTTTGTAATCCTTTTGTGCTATTTGCGATGGACCATTTCCGTATATATTAGTTATAGTTAAGTATTCTGTTCGTATTAAGTTTTCTTCTTTTTCTCGGAGAGTGTGGTTCACTTAAGGTTTGGTCTTATAATCGAGTGAAATAGAATAAAATGTTTTTCTGGTGAACAGCGTGGAGGTTTGTCAATTCAAGGTGATGTATTTAGCTTTAGAGCGCTGAATGTACTTTTCCTGCATTTATTGAAGTGCCCATGACATGATTCTTTTTTTGAGTATTTCATAGGCTTGTTAGATGTACGAACAAACTCCTATAGAAGAAAAATTCGAAGAGTAAATCTCCTCGATGTCAACGATCAAAACGCGTCCATTTTGGTCATACAGCTACATCTTTTGGCGAGACGTGTATTGAAAAACCCGGTGCAAGTGTATTATTCTTTTAGTTAACATTATTCGCCTCTCCAGCCACACAATACTTTCGTCCTCTCTTGTTGAGTTCTCCTTTCTCGACCTTAGTTGCCGAAGTGTCTTCACAGTTTTCTACATCACAGCAATGTAATATGATCATTTTGGCCGTGCACTAAATGTGGACACTTAGGCCGCCAAATCGAACTTTCAACGCACAAAACAATGGTCAAGAAGAACTCGCTAGGCGCTGAGGTCGATTATTTCAAATTTGAAATACAGTTATCAACCAGAAAACACGCCAAAAATTGTTGTCATAGACACTTAGAGAAACTGATTACAATGGACATAAATTGAGGACAAATTTGTTTCTCAGAGCGCACCAGAGTCAATCCAGAGCGTTTGGAAAGTGAAATTGGAATCCTCAAAGAAAAGCTGAAGACTGTGCAGAGCCAGCCGTCCACCAAAAAGAAACTATGGGTGGAAGGCAAAATGTATGTTTCAAATTTTGAAAAAGTTTTATGTGGGATACCGTCATCTTTAATTGAAACAGAGCACTGTCACACGAGGGATTAAATATCATCGTCAAATCTACTTACAAGTCGAGCTGCAAAGGTGGCAGCGTTCAAAAACAGGAGAAAAGCACGAGACGAGGGTGGGCGAGCAGCTTTGGGATACTGCATTATGACAGAAAATCTTCTCTTAAAAAATAGTTTGTGGACATATCATTACTCAACATGACATTTACCGGGCCTTGGAAACTTCAAATTGTCGCTAGACCTCGCTTGAAATTCGTAAAAAGTCGGTTTTCATTGTTAGCCACATTTCGCAACGCTTCAGAGTTTTCGTGGTGTCTGTGACTCTAAAGGTTATTAAACTTGAGACTTGAGTGTCCATTACTTTTCAAGCAAAGTATTCTATAGCATTTTAACTTTTTATTTTGAGTTCGAGAAAGTCTCACTTGATCGGAAAGGAGTGGGAAATCTGACTTGAAAATTTTGAAAGTCGGCCGCGCGGACGTCATATCTCCATATTTGATCATTTGTCGTGAACGCATATGACATGTGACGCCAATCTAAAACTTTATTTTATATTGTTCCGCGAAAATCTGGAGAGGCGTTCTCGATAGTTTGAGCAGACACCTTACAAAGACTTTTTTTCCTTTAGATTCCACCGAGATTGTTGATGGCATTCGTCAGCTTTACAAAGTCCGCGAGGGTTGGTTGGCACCGTTTTCCTGGTGTGAGGACTTTGGTTTCTCTATTGACGACATCTACACCGAACTTAAAGTCATCAGCTCAAAGAAAACGGTGGGAACAGTCACATACCGAGTAGTCAGGATGTCTGAGATGTTTAACCCACACGAAGGCTGTGAGGAACCAAGGGTTGTGTTAGTGGAAGGGAAGCCCGGTGTGGGGAAAACAACTTTCTGCCACAAAGTTGTTTTTGACTGGGCCACTCAAAAACGCGCAGCTAAAAATTGCTTCGGAAAATTCTTCACAATTCTTTTGATCAAATGTTGTGAAGTTCAGTCTGGCCTTTGGGAAGCCATTGATGATCAACTTCTACCTCGAGATGTCGATGATTACCAAAAGAAGAGGTTCTTCGACTTCATTCGCCATAATCAATCCAAAGTTCTCCTTGTACTCGATGGATTGGATGAAGTTTCTGAGATTAAGGTACCAATGTTTTCAGAAATTATTCAAGGCCGAGTACTGCCAAAATGTCGCGTGATTGTTACAGCACGACATGAAGTTGGAGTCAAAGTTCGAAGATACTGTAACATGCTTCTGGAAGTCAAGGGATTTACTGATGAAGATGCAAGAAGGTTCATCACCAAATTTTTCCAAACGGAAAAGGCCTTGGCTAACAGGCTTTTAGTCCAGCTGCACGATGATCGAAATCTTCAAGACCTTGCAGCGAGTCCTCTCAACTGTACGGTTTTATGCCTGGTCTTGAAAGATTTTAACGGCCGGTTTCCTCAAAGCAGATCGAAGCTGTACATGGTCATGGTGGAGTGTATACTAAGAAGATACAGAGCAAAGAAACAACTTTCAGAAACCCGCGAAGACCTCGTACAAATTTACGAAAGCCAGCTGAGACACCTTGGCTCGATAGCTTTGAAAGGTTTACTGGAAGACAACTTGGACTTTGACGAGGAGGAACTTGAAAAACATAAAGCACGTGACTTACCTGGACTTGGATTTCTTTCCTTTCAGCCCGGAAGCAGTAAACTAAGACCGACTGGGCGCTATGGCTTTCTTCACAGGACTTTCCAAGAGTTCTTCGCCGCTTTGAATCTCGGATGTCAGATTATCAAGAAAGAAATAAGCACGGACAGCGTAGCTGCTGACGAACGATACCGCCATCAGCTGAAAGAAGTGCTTCCTTTCACATTTGGCATTCTGGCAGCACGATATGAGGAAACAGCAGAGAACCTTGTGAGAAGTATGGCAACACAGTTAAACGAGGAGGAGGAGGAGCACGTAGCTGGTGGTTTGGCTTTTGCTTTTAAGGGCATTAATGAGTGCAAAAATGACAACAGTTGTGATGAAAAACTGGCCCGCGCGCTTGGCGCTTGTCTTCAAATTGAAGTCATTGACCTTTCGGGTACAAGAATAGATAAAGCTTTCGCTGTTTTGTTAGCGAACGTTCTTAAAACAGGTAGAGCAGTGAAGATTTTGAAACTTTCAGGTAGTAACGCTGGTGATTATCTCACTGCTACTGTGGTTGAGGGTTTGAAAAGAAATGCATCCCTGGCACAGTTGAATTTGTCTCATAATAAGATTGGTGATGCTGGTGCTGCAGCTCTGGCTGATTGTTTGAAGAATAATATATCTCTGGCAAAGTTGGATTTGCCCAATAATGAGATTGCTGTTGCTGGTGCTGCTGCTCTGGCTGAGTGTCTACTAACTAATACGTCTCTGACAGAGTTGGATTTGGGTGGTAATAACATTGTTGATGCTGGTGCTGCCGCTCTGTCTGAGTGTTTGAAAGGGAATAAATCTTTAACAGAGTTGAGTTTGAGTGGTAATTATATTGGTGATGCTGGTGCTGCTGCTCTGGCTGAGTCTCTAAAATGCAATAAATCTCTGATAAAGTTGGATTTGTCTAGGAATGAAATAGGAGGTGATGGTATTGCTGCACTAGCTGAATGTTTAACGGGAAACATGACTTTGACAGCGCTGAATGTGTCCCATAATGGCATTGGTTATGCTGGTGTTTCCGCCCTCACAAAGCATCTGGATGATTTTATGTCTGCGATAGGAGGGGATGTTTTTTAAGAAGAGAATCAGTGATTCTGGTGCTGCTGCTGTGATTGCTGTGCAGGAGTGTCATCCATCTCTAACTGAGTCGGATGAACTTTTTCAGAAAATGTGTATTCCGTCTTAAGACCTGTGGGGAAAAAGGAAAAGCGATAACGTAACGAATAAACAGTAACTCATGACCCTGGCACCAAGCAGCGCAAATGTTCATAAGCTTTTATTGGTGATACCAGTGTAAGTACAAGATTAATACAACATCTGTTTTCTGTGATTATTTAATTTTGTTAGAGCTGTCAGATAGGCTTACACGTTTATGGTCAGGAGACTATAGTACTTTATTTCGACCTCTTCATTTCAGCCTCTACTCTGTAATATGTATTGAAGGGGTCGTTGAAAGAAAGTATGCTTCATTCATGACACTCGTGTTAACCGCGAGAATATCTGCGCGAGCATAACTTGAAATGCTCAAAGGTTCTCTCGGAGTTTGGAAATTGGATGGATATTTTTTGGTTGGTTGTTTTCAGTATTAGGTCGCCTCAGATTTTCTTTCTCCAATCGACCATGAGAATTTGTAATAGGTTATAGTCGTTACTCTTTGGTGATCGGTTCTTTGATTTTCACGAATTTTACTGGTAATAATGTGCTGGTAATGTTTAGTATTATAAGGAGAAAACTGATGGTCATTTGCAACTCTTTTATTACTCAGTGTAAAGTACAGACTGATACTCGTAATTATTATATGATGACCATTATATGAGACCATTTGGTAGATGTCGCGCAGCGGACTGGTTAGTAGCCCGCAAAGCCAGAGGTTGAGAGTTCAAATTCCACAGTGCATATCATCGATAGTTTTTTTCTTTTTAACGGATATGTTTTTGTCTAAATAAATATATAGGGAAAGACAGGGTTTACCTTTCCGATACTTGTGTTTAAAAAATCATCTGGAGCAAATTAATCATTCGATGATTCGTTCAGCACGTCGATCGATTTCGAACTCAAATTATGCCAGCCTTTGTTGAGCCCTAAGTTATCACTTGTGTCAGATAGGGTTAACAGGAAAAAAAAAACTATGACAGCTTTCCCTCAATCGAATTGAGGAGGACCAACCTCAAAGTCTTTCCCTAACAACCGTAGCTTAAATACGACTTGTACGTGTCGTGCTGTTACGTCTAGGTCAATCACTGACAGGGCGCTACTTCAATTGGACAGCGTTGAATTGGTTTAACAGTAAGAACTTCAAGCTAAAAATCATACGCTGTCGATGTGTAGAAACGGTCCACTGATAAGAAGGCTTGCCACTGAAATAAATCACTTTCCTGAATAAACCCTTTTTGACCAGGGCGAATGCGACTGCCAACGCTTTACATACTGGTCCGCGGATTTGAGAAAGTCAATAGAAATCGAAGGAAAGAAGGAAGGAGTGAATGTTTTATTCATATCTAAATATATATTAAAAACTAGGATGTATCAGGAAATTGGATTTGTTTCTGTAAAGCACAAAATTGAAAGAAAAGGATAGCCGTAGGGTACCCCACATTTTATGTCGACGAACACTGCAATTTTTTAACCTAGGAAATGGCTGAAAGCTATAACCGAGTGGTCATAACAGGAAAAGGAAAGACTTAAGCTGCGCAACAGTAGTAGGCTTCTCAAATGCAGATGATTGCGTAACAAAATGGTTGCGCTCCGGCAAAATGAAGAAAATAGAAGAAAATAGCTATTTTTGAAAAAGGAAGGAAAAGAAAAAAGGAAATTGAAAACCTTTCCCGCCAGAGTTCGAGAAGGTAAGTGCGATCCAGTGCGCCAGGTTTGCAGAGTGTATATGTGATTGTGAATGTGCTTCGAGCGGGAAGACCTTGTGGCTAAAACGTAACTTTTCTCGCCCAAAAGTTTTGTCATTTTAGTGGACTTGACGTTATCTCCCTGCATTATTCATTTTGCTTCTTTAGGGGTTCGGAGCCACTTTGATTTCTACTCCTTTACCGTCTTCCATTATTGATATCTGCTTTATTAGCCTCAGTAGACAATATTTTTAAGAGCTTTTGAGTAAGAGAGAGCGTTATAGAATTAAAAAGAAGAAGAAAGGTAGGGGATGGAAAGGGGAAGCGTTTTGCACAGCAAACATCAGGCCTCTAATTTTAAGCTACGGGACAGAGCTACATTTTAAGGGGAAATTCCTGTAGTACCACCATGGAATAAGGATGCTTAGACGCTCTCTCTAGCTAAACACAAGGGGATTTAATGCGACTTTCACTCATCGAATTACTTCGGTTTCTGTGAAATTTAATCATAGTTGATTTAAAGTAGAAATTTTCAAATTCCAAGGACTTGCAAAGAATAAGCGAAAGTATATTAATGGAAGATCTCAAAACTTCGCTCGACGTTTCACAAACGAAGGAATTGTTTTGGAGAATTCAGATTTTCATTGAGTGAGTCACGTAAGTAAATATTGACTGCAAATACCTCTTCTCTTAACTTTCTGAGTTACTTATTGTGAAGGATGATTAAATTACAAATGGTTTTTAGGCCATGTGTTAATCTCTTTAAAAAACCAATTTAGTACCCCAAAATTTTATTTAGAAATCACTTTTTGCGGTAAACCTGTGTGATTTGAGAAAGAGAGAATTAATGTTATTCATCGGCCGAAGGTCGTGACCGAAGTCTCTGCTTAATGATGCTGTCCAGCCGACAAAACAAAATGTTTATAAAAAAATGCAATGAAGCTAGAGATGTTCTGCAAAGGATACTGCCCACTTAGAGCGGGCCGGATGGGAGGATACTGCCCGCTCTCTGAACTAATCAGATTGCAGGATTTTTAAAAATACCACCCCCCTCACGAACTGAGAAACATAACTGTGGATACAATGCATGCAAGTAAAGAAGAATAAAATGGAAAATAAAGAACCCGCAATTCGAAATCAACCAACTTTATCGAGGGCATCGGAGCGCAAAGGTCAACCGACGAAACTGATTTGAACTTGAATTTGAACCAAACTCAACTGAATTGAACATGCAAGGCAAAATATTTTCCTCGTTAGTATGTGGCCAGGTTCTCAATGACGGAACCTTACGAACAGGAAAGTTGTGAGAGAGGACCCCGCACGCTGGCCTGCTAACTTAACGGTTTTGTATGCTCAGAGATACGGCGCGTGATGATAGCGGCGGATTGAAAGCGAGGGAGGTTCAGGTCAGTTCGGATAAAGAACCAGAGACAAACTTCCCTGGCCTCTTCACCCCGTTGCTTTTAATGCGCTGTTCAAGAAAAGACATACGACACATCATTTTCTGAGCGGATCGGATATGATGCCAGTTTTTATGCTTGCACTAGTGATAATTTCGGCATTAGGGTTGGGGTTTTTGTTTGAAGGGGAGCGGCTAGGCCTCCCGTGCAGCACCCCTCCCCTTCTTCGCTGACTATGATCACATCCGCATTTTGGCAGTAATGTCTAGTTCATCGTGCAATATATACCATACAACCTATGTAGAGTTAGTTAAGTCTGTATACGAGCCCGGAGCTTAACCCGTATTCCCTGGCAATGAGCGACAAGGAGTATTACTAGTACTTAGGAAACGATCAACAATGCTCCAGATACTAGTAGAATTTTTCTACATATTGCGACGAATGATTTGAAATCAAAGACACCGAATGATGTTGCAAACTCTACTGTGGATCTTGCTAAAACCATTAGATGTACTTGTGGAGCCGAGATTGTATTGCCTGAGTTAACTACGCGCAAATACGCACACAAAGAATCAGTAAAGTCAGTTAACAAGCTCCTCATCAAATATTCTAAGCAGCATCACTGGCCTTTGGTTCGCCACGCCAACATCACGGAGAAAGTTTTAAACAGAGGTGGTTTACATTTAAATAAGCAAGGTAACGAACTATTATTTAAAAACTTTGTATCATGTTTAGTAGCAAAGGAAGCTAATCATAATTGAACTGTTTCCTCGAATGCCGATCGTCTTGAATTTCTTGAATCTCGTAACATTAATGACAATAATTTCGAATCAAATCAATTAATGTTAGATAAGCAGAGTTCCATTACTAACAACCGTATTCCTTCTTAACGTGGATTTAAGTTAGCTTCCCTAAATGTTAACAAACTCTCCACGCATATTGATGAAATTAGAATCTTGCTTGCCAATAAGTGTCTTGGTGTTCTTGCTATTCAGGAAACTAAACCGGACGTGTCTAATAATAACTCGGATTTTTATGTCTGTGGCTACGAATTAATTCGAAGAGATAGGCCCAGCGATGGTGGCGTAGGTATATGCTTTTATATTAAATCAACAATAAATTTCTCCGTGCGGACAGATCTTAATATCGACGAGCTTGAAAATCTGTGTATCGAAATTCGCAAGCCGAACGCTAGTCTTTTTATCTTCAGTGACACCGCGGAAATACGTTTTCGTGACGTCACAGTAACTGGTCAGTGGTCATCAACTTTAGGCTGCCAAGCGCGTCCATATGTTTGTAAACTGAGTTCGATGAAGACATCGGCCTTTTGCGTGGTGATAAGTGTTGAGGGGTTTTACCACTCGCTTGGCAAATTAAGAAGAGGTACTGAGACTCTGTAATTTTCTTCTTTATTCTCTCCCTTGTTCCACTGCTTATTTCTACTACTTATTCCTACTACTTATTTCTACTACTTATTTCTACCACTTTCAGCAAGGAGTGCTCCAGTATTAAATACAAAAATCACAGACATGTTTGGGTTAGCTAACCGTGGGAACTTCCAAAACAGGATGTTCAGTGTGGGTAAAACTCAAGGTCAGTTTTACCAACTCAAACATGACCACCTAGCAAGTTAGTTATCTTCAACCATAACAAGGGATTAAAATGTCTAGCACGGTAAGTGCTGAGCCAAGTTCAAGCACACACTAAAAATAAATCATCAAAACTATAGATTCATCAAAATAGCACGTAGGGGCGAAAAGGCGAGACTTAATAAAACAAAAGCTAAACCTAAAAATGCTTGAAATATCGAGCCTTGAAAAGGCTCTACAACATTAGTTGGAAAATATGTATGATACTTCTCCTTGTTTGTTATATTTGATAATAAAACCACGTCTTAACCGAAATAGCGATACAGGGGAGTCAATTTGTTTGGAGTTGTGTGCTGTTTGCTGACTTAGGCTGGCCGTCCGGTTACAAAGCGCGGTCTTGGTTCTTCAGTCGCCCTCGCCTTCAGAATTTTCAAAAACAGCGAGTTATCCAGAAAACGCAGGATTAGTTCTGTAAGATACTTTTCCAGCGAGTCTGAAGACTGGTTGGATTTTTAAGTGTTATAAGCATGAAGCGATACAGGTAATTATTGAGTTGTGAAAATATTCATACACTCACTTTTCGCCGACGTGCGGTGCCTTTTCATTTTGATAATTATTCGCTTGGATGAGAATTTTACCTTTATAGACTGATTTTTTGCCATTCCACCCTTCTGATTTTCTGCCTTTAAGAACGGGTGTCCGTAATCAAAGTATGAAAACATCTGTTCATTTCATATACTTGCAGTTTTATCAACAAGTTATCTCGTGAACAGGCACACCAAACGTACTAAAGACATGTAATAGAGATCTACTATCAACTGCTGTCAATAAAGGCGTAATTCAAGATCAATTATAAATGAACCGATCATGTTGGACGGTCTCAAATATTGCATATTTTCAGCGCCCTCAATCAATCGCCTATATAATAATCTTTGTCGAGCCTTGGCGTAGCAAACAATTCACAACTTCTTCGATTTCCACTTCCTTTGTAAACATCACTAAACAAGCGTTATTCTGTTGCAACAACAGCCACTTTAATTTCCCAAACAGCTCTAATTGTTTTACACGAAAGCATTTTCAATGAAACCCACTTTATTATTATTATTATGCTGTATACACGTTTGGATGCTAGTGAGCTAAGCAAGATAGAGCGAAAATTCGTAACCTATCTGCATGACAGGACAGTTAACTATAATAATATCTAATACTACTTAAATATAAATGATCAATATAAAACGATAAGTGTCAATTGACCCAATACTAAGATGGTTTTTTTTTCATCATAATTATTATATTTTTATAACTCAGTCATCTGAAACTTTTACAGGCACGTGAATGTTTACCTGAGTTATATTCCACTATCTTGCATGTGCATTGCAGTAATTTATGCAAATAATCAGCTACTCTTCTTCCATTCATTTTATTTTAAGATTACCTTTGCTTTGCTTTACATACACATCACATGCTCTGCCACTGTAAGGATAATTAAGATCCCCATCAGTAATATCACATCACATCCCCACAGAACATTGTTATGAAACATTCTTATTTGACTTGTAGCCATTTTCTTTCAAGGTGGCAAAATATATGTATATTACCGAAATTAGTTAAGAATTTCTTATTGACTACAACTAGTGTGGCCATACCAGTGCTCCCCTCCCCAGTAATAAGTTGGGAAAAGGACATATGTATGGTGCTGTCATTGTTTACATTTGAGAATATCCCATCCCTGATTTTTATTTGACTGGATGGGCACAGCAGTGCACAGGCTAATTACAAGCTTTGGTTACTCCTCATGACTTAGTGTTAACTGGGAATTGACAGCTGACTTAATGAAATCAATTTTGTCCTGAACATTTTTAACAAACGACTTTGACTTCACAAATACTTCTGATAATTTCCCTCTGACATTTCCATAATTTGGAAGATTAATCATCATAATCATTATGTTTTTTCCACCTCCATTAACACCCAACACAAGTTCTTCGTTTATTATTCAGGCAGCTTATGAATATAAAAAATCAAGTTTAGAAGATAGTTGATTCATTCAAGGCTGTTGCAATATGAGAAAAAACAATAC
The DNA here is from genome assembly GCF_964205215.1 of Stylophora pistillata. Lineage (NCBI taxonomy): Eukaryota > Metazoa > Cnidaria > Anthozoa > Scleractinia > Pocilloporidae > Stylophora > Stylophora pistillata. Next base: position 5,052,616 of record NC_142525.1, read on the forward strand.
AAGGCTTTATTCACATAAATCGATTAAATTATATTATTATAATTATTTCACCTCACAGTACTTTTGTTTTTTAAAAATTTGTTTTCTAGTAGTACCAAGATGGTAATGTTACTTTGTGAATCAGGGAGCTATATGAACCAGAAGTATTCTGTTAGCTTACTACATTTTATGTTGCAGACGGCAGTAAGTTAGTAAAGAAAGAAAAGAAAAAGCAAAAAGAAATAAAATAAAATGATTAGTGAGGGAAGAGCAGCATAAAAAAAAGACATACTACAAATTATTCATAATTGTGATAGGAAACAAATACTTGTTGGGAAAGTAAAATTATTGCTCAGAAAAAAAATTACAGCTTAGAAAAAAAAATTACAAACGAAGGTGGAAAGTGAGAACTTAATTTATTACCATTACAATGGACATTTTGTACTTAAACATACCTCGGTTTATTCTTCCTCTAGTTGAGCCAATTTTTGTATTTTGGGGGGCTTCAGTCCTATACATGTTACAGTCAGGTTTTTTGGCCAACTATGATACATACGATAAGGAATTGGGATAGGGTGTCCGTGCTACACTGGCATGTTTTGTCTTCTCGGCGAATCTGACCGGAATGCCGTTGACAGGCCGATCTTTACGGTTCAAGCCACTGCTTTACAAACCTGATGGTGCGGCGTCCTCGGATCACCGCTTCAGCCATTCAAAAACTGTCTCACTTTTAGCCTTAATGCTTATGCTCTTCTATAAACAAAACAGTTGCCACGGAGCCGCCAGCAGAAAACAACAATTTCATATCGTGTGCAACTTCAATTCGGCTTTGGCAAATTAAACAATTGAGCTTGAGAACTATCCAAAAGGTGACTGGAGTTTCAAAGCTAAGTTTACAGTATTCTTTCTAAGTTTTACCTTTTTACGCTGTCGATTTGACTCGCGGCGAAGACATTGTAAAAGTTGACGGCATTTTATGGTTTCGTTGAGGTGTCCGCTGACCAATAAAATACTGTATCGTTCCTTAAAAAACGTATTTCCGCGGTGTCGTTGTACACCCTATGCAGAACGAAAAGAGACTGGGAGCGTTTAACTTGAAAACGAGGCTAGTTGGGCTAAGTAAATAAAAATGGCCGCCTGATGTGAAGAGCACCAGTTTTTGAAAATGCTGCGAAACTGTTGCGTGCCAAACTGTACCAAAAAGAAGTACAGAACCGAAAGTGGGGAGAAAATTTCTTACTTTAGATTTCCGGACGACACTATACTCAAAAAGCGTTGGCTCCATGCCATTCGTCGAGACGAAGGAAAAGAGTTTAGAGACAGCGAAAACACGAAGATCTGTTCTCGTCATTTTAAGCCCGAGGACTTGGTTAAAGCTGTTGGAGGTCAGCGTGTTTATGTGAAGGCAGGGGTAATTCCATCTCGATTTTCGTGGTCCAAGGCAGGTTATCCGAAAAAGAGAGCACCTCCTAAATGCCGCAATATTTCTTCTATAACAGGGTGTTCAAACAAGGAGCTGCAACAATCTCAGTCAAACAACTGCAAATGCAGCTAAAGCAACTTTTGAAACCTGTACTTCATCAGCAGCTATTAGTTATCATGATGTGAAAAGCAGCTTAAATTCGTGTGGAGATCAAACAGGAGAAGTTAAAAGAACTTGTAAGTATTCAAGGTTTTGAACTCGAAAATGCGAAGTTAAAGGCTGAAATAGAGGTATTAAAACGCCAGTTGAATCTTAAAGATTCCCGCCTTTTTCAACCACGCAACTTTTACTACCGACGAGGACATTGCCTTTTATACTGGATTTCCTAACTTAGCAACATTTAATGCTGTGTTTGAATTTTTAAATACTGGATCGAAAGGAGAAAACATAAGGCACTGTTCATCAAAAGAAAGAACTGTCCAAAAGGAGTTTTACGATGGTGGAAACGAGGAACCAGAGGGATGTACTAGCATAGGTAGACGAAGAAGCTTAGAACCCAGCGAGGAGTTCTTCCTTGTTCTGTGCAGACTGAGAAGAGGATTTTCAGAAAAACATCTGGCTCACTTGTTTGGTATTTCACAATCGACAGTAAGCAGAACATTCCTTTCTTGGATTAATTATATGTATTTAAAATTTGGTCAAGTATCTATATGGCCTAATAGGGAGGTCATAAGAGCTACAATGCCTGACAGCTTTAAAGAGAAGTACTCTTCCACCCGTGTAATAATCGATTGTACAGAAATAAGATACCAAATGCCTTCCAGCCTTCTGTTGAATTCCAAACTGTTCAGTACCTATAAGAACCATGTAACTCTAAAAGGCTTAGTTGGAATTGCTCCCAGTGGAGCTATAACTTTTATCAGTCAGCTATATAGTGGAAGCATTTCCGATCGTGAAATTGTTGAACGAAGTGGTTTCCTGAAGTTGGAGTTTGACGATGGTGACACCGTGATGGCCCATAAAGGTTTTACATTTGAAGACCTACTCCCACTGGGTGTAACCCTAAACATTCCCCCCTTTTTAGGTTCCAATAGCCAAATGACACCACAAGATGTTATGAAGACTCAAGAAATTGCTTCTGTTAGAATACATGTTGAACGGGCTATCAACGAAATCAAGAATTTTCACTTATGGCATGGTGTTGTACCCCTCAGTTTGTTTGGGGTAGTAAACCAAATGTGGAGTGTCTGCCTTTTTATGTAACATTCAGGACCCTCTCATTTCCACTTCACAATGAGTTAGTCAGAGGTCTGAGGTACACTACAGAATCTCAGTCAATTTAATAAATGTAAACTTGATGCTATCTCTCAGGTTAACTATTTTCTAAACCAACTAAAACTAAGGATGTGATTCGCTTGCTTTCAGTCCCAAACACTTTAAGATGTAAGTTTTACATGTAGTTCCAAAGATCTTAAAATCAAATAATAAAGAGGTACTAAACTTACAAAAGCTATTATCCTCAAAGCTATCTTATCATGCAGACCATGTTGGTTTAAACATATCCAGTTAGGTATGAGACACAATTCTCTTTACTCATGACAAGATTAGATTGTGGTAGTTAACCCTTCTAATGGTTACTGAACTCTACAGAGGCTGGTGTTATGAAATGTTCAAAATAGCTGTTCTTTAGGCCTTCATTCAATACTTCCCAGAATTGAGGATCAATTACAATCCTCTCTATACTTATACCTTTGTTAGTATAGATAACAAAGTCACACCAACTTCTAAGGGACTAACATGAAACTTTGTGTAAGGACATTTAACCTCTACCAACCCAAAAGGCTTGCTACAGCCTCAGTCAATGACCTTGCCATCTGGTGATGCTGCTAAAAAGGGAGAGGCCATACTGACAACAAGACCACTTTTGAACACTGAAACTGGATTCCTTGTTGAAAACATATATTTTTTATACTCCTTTAAGGCTATAGCCTCGTAGGTTTTCCCATGTGCAGTTTGTTTGGCAGTAAATGGTTTGGGATGAAGCAGATTGTTTACTAGAGTGTCATGATTCCTTTGCCTTTTTACAATTGTGTGGAAAATAGATGCTGTATACCGAAATTTTCTTTCTGCCTGCCATTCTTCTGATGCTACTTGTTCAATTGTTTTATTCTCGATGGTATTATGCTTTACCTCATCAACAATCAAATGTTCCAGGAGTGCTTCCTGGCTACTTCTTAAATCATCTGGCTTTTCATATGGCTCAGATTGTTGCAAAAGAAATGGAGGATATACAGAAATAGCATTTTGTTCATTATGACAGTCCACTCTTGGCATTGAGTCAATATTACAGAAAACTTGAAAATTAGACTCTGTGAACTGTAACTGGTAACTTGCATAGGAGCCACTTGGACATTTTCCAAATTTTGTTTCCTGTAAGTTGGTACAACCAGTAGACATAATTTGAGACAGGGCAAACTTAGGGTTGATCTTTTGAAGTTTGTCTTTTAACAAAGCCTCATCAGATGCCTGTATACCCAAATTTTTCCTGGCTTCATACAACAAGCACCTTACTCCACTATCAGGGTTATATTCTGGGTCTAAATTCACCTTTTTTACCTCAAGTTCCTTGACAGGTTGAGGCTTGATTTTATCCCCTCTTACAGGCCTGTGCCATAGTTGTAAACTTGAAGTGCATGCCTTAGCTTGTGTCATATCAGAGTCATTTTCCAAGTCCTTGATATCTTGACAACAATACAAGCTGAACTTACAGAGTTTCGTCATAACAGCCAGCACATGATTGCAAAAACCAACAGTTCCTGCTACACATGTACATGAGCCATATTTAACAGCTCCAGTTACTAAACAAAGTCCAACTTGTAATTTATGGGGTGGCTCAGTTTTTTTGAAACTATGGTAACACAAGCATTTAAAAAGAAATAATGGTCGTCACTTGCGCAAGTTAAGTCCTTCAGATATTCATCAACAAAAAATGTTTTTGCCTTTTTCATGCTTGTTGCAACCGCATGGTTCTGTTTATTTTTGTCAAAGTTTTTTCCAGATTTAGAAATATGTAAATCCATCTCTGCCCGTGTGAATAATGGCATGCGTTGCAAATTTGTGGACCATCCAGCTGATGGAAATTTAACAGTTCTTTCCTCAGGCATCTCATCACTTTGAGCGAGTTGTTCTTGTCTCTCCTTCCGACGCGTGTATAACAGATTTTTATCGGGATCCACAACTTCTTTATCACGACCAGACGCAACATATTCAAGAACTCTTTAAAATGAAAAGTTGAAAAACTATTAATCATTTCATCAACATTTCATTTCGAAAAGTAATTCCTAAAATCCTTTGATCTTCTTGTACGATATTAAAGTCTGTTTAATTCTAAGAAGTATCACGCACGACTGACAAATACTGTACTTGCCTTTTCGCCAATTGTGCCTTTGCAGTAAATGGTTTGAACCCGGGGGTAACATGTGAAGGTGTAGTCTGATTGTCCGGGTGAGTGTAGTCCTGAGAAGGACTGTTGTCGGTGGTGGTGACTGACGTTTCGACAACCTGTTCGGAAGTCATCATCAGAGTCAAGTGAATGATTGTTGTCAGTAGAATGTTCTTATTCCAGTTCGTGTGAAATGATCGGTTGGTTTTGCCGTGATGTTTTTGGCTGTAAGACTCAAGTGACGTAAGTCGGTCGTGATTGGTCTGTTTCGATCTGTCGGTAAAGTTAGGTCGTTCTTTTTCGGTCGTTTGTGATGTTTATGTCGTGAATGAGTCGTTTGTATGGGGCGGGTAGTTGTTGACATCTGTTTAGGGGAGTCTGTTCTAAGTTAGTAAACCAGCTTTCCAGAGTCAGTCGTTGAAAATAGTCAGTGCTGTTGGTTAGGCATTGCGCAGAGTCCCAGTCAATGTTGTGGTTGGTAAGTCGATGGTGTTCAGCAATGTGATTGCTGACATCACCTTTCCTCGTCGCCCGTCTGTGTTCAGTCAGTCTTGTTGTGAGGTTTCTGCCAGTCTCACCGATGTAAGAGGCTTGGCAGTTGGAACAATTGATCTTATAAATCGTTCCCTGTCTGTTCTTCGGTTCGTCTTTTTCTTTAACGTTGGTTAGTAACTGACGTAGTGTGTTGATGGGTTTGTGGGCGACGCGGATATTGAAGGGTAGTAAGATGCGCGAGATGTTTTCAGACATGCCTTTTATGTACGGTATGGTTGCTGTAGTCGTAGAGGTTGCGGTGTCGTTTGTTTCGGTAGTGGTAGTGGGTCGGTGAGTGTTTCGTCGGATGAAGTCGTTGTTGTAGTTGTTCTTCGAAAAAACGCGGTGAAGGTATTTTGTTCTCGTCGGAAAAGCTGTCTGTCGAGTCACATACTAGTTGTGCGCGTCGTCTTAGAGTTCTGATAGTCGTGGCTTTGTGTGATGTAGGGTTGTAGGATGACTCGTCTAGTAATCTGTCGGTGTGTGTCGGTTTCCTGTAAACTGTCGTTCGTAATGAGTTGTCGTTGCGGCTTACCAGGCAGTCTAGAAAAGGAAGTTTGCCATTTTCTTCGACTTCTCTGGTAAATATGTCAGTGTTTTGTTCGTTAAGGTGGTTGTGGAATGCGTCAATTTCGTCGTGTCGAACGGCCGTGAATAGGGAGCTTAAGCAACCACGACGAAAGGGAGGACGACGACGTCAAGTAATCGCGGAGGGTCTGGAACCAGGACGTCGTTTTTAGCGGAAAAATGAAACTTAAGCAGTGAAGTTGCTCAAGGACGACGACGTCTGAAATCTTGTTTATTCGCGCTTCGTCAGTTTAAGAAATGACATCGTTCAGAGACGTCCAAAGCCTTCTTCTTCTCAGTCATGGATCAAATCTCGTTGAAGATGAGGAGTTTTTGATATTATACGACTTGTTCGAGCCAAGAAATCCGGACTTCCCTCACGAGGCTTACGCCAAATTCGACCTAGATGAGATGGCCGAGTCTGAGAGTCTCGCAGAGTTTAGATTCAGGAAAAGAGACATTTTCTCGCTGGCAGAAGTTTTGGACATTCCGGAAACCATACGATGCGACCAAAGATCGATTTGTGGTGGAATAGAGGGGCTATGTATGCTGCTTAGGTGGTTTTCATATCCATGCAGATACGGAGACATGATTCAGCGATTCGCGAAGCCAGTCCCTTTATTCAGCATGGTTACGAACCTCTTGATTGATCACATGTATGCTATCCATGGTCGACGGCTTACCCAGTGGTATCTTGACATCTTGAGTCCCGATCATCTTGAGATGTACGCGGCAGCCATTACGTCCAGAGGTTCACCTTTAGACAACTGTTTTGGATTTATCGATGGCACCGTACGGCCAATCGCACGACCAGGAGAGAATCAGCGGATTATGTACAATGGACACAAGCGAGTCCATGCCCTAAAGTTCCAGTCCAATGTTTTATCAAATGGTTTAATTGGAAACATGTACGGTCCAGTAGGTAAGAAGTAAAGCCATGTAGTTGTATTTTTTGGACGTAAATTAGAAACGTTACGTGTATGTTTATAATTTCCTTTGACTAATTTGGTCCCATTAGCGATTTTGTTTTTTCATCTGCTTGTTTCAGAAGGCAAAAAACATGACGCATCAATGCTTACAGAGTCAGGACTGATGCGAGACCTGCAGCAGCACGCTTTTTCCCATGGTGGTCAGCCAATGTGCCTTTACGGCGATCCCGCATATCCGCTAAGGGTGCACCTTCAGGGCCCCTTCAGATTTGGAGTTTTGACCGACGAAATGAAGGCTTACAACACAGCAATGAGTACTGTAAGGTCTTCTGTGGAATGGTTATTTGGGGACATAGTCAATTATTTTAAGTTTATGGACTTCAACAAAAATTTAAAACTTGGACTTAGTAGCATCGGCAAAATGTATATTGTTTGTGCTCTTCTCCAAAATGCCCTAACCTGTCTTTATGGCAACAACACATCTACCTTTTTTGATCTTGATCCACCAACATTAGAAGAGTATTTCTCCTAGTTAAATCAACGAAAACATTATTTTTTTTTTCAAACAGAACTGCTTTTACATCGAAAAGAAAGCATGTAACAATAGTCTCCGGCAACTGTATCAAGAAGGACTTTAACACAACTGTGAGATTTTTTGACAAAATATCAAATATCGATGTAGTCTGTATGAAATATATCTAATAAATATATTGAATATACTCAAATATATAAATATATATTCAACGTTTTCTGATGAGGCGTACAATACTAAACTCAACTGTTCATCCTTTAGCTACCTGGCAAACTTATTTTGGAACAAATTTTTCCATAAAAGTTAACAATGACTGCGACTGTTGCTGTTGTTGATTTATCATGGCCAACATCATCTGTTGCTGCTGCTGTTGCTGTTGAAGCATAGTGGCGATCAAATTTTCTTGATGTTGGTTCTTTTCTTTCTCTCTCTCCATCATGTTCCCCTGTTCCTTCTTCCTCAGTTCCAATTCTTGCTCCTTCAAAGCAATCTCTTTAGCAGCCCTTTCCTTTAAACACTCAACAGCATCCGCTGTGCTCCAGCGACTCTTCTTTTTTGGAGCTTCTGAGTCATCACCTCCCTTCTTTCTTTTAGCAGTTTGTCCCATACGTTCCAGCGCTTGCTTACGCATATGTTCGGCTGCTGTCTTGTCATTCTCAACTATTTTTCGCTTATTTCCATCATCGCTCTCCATCTGCTCTTTTGCAGCCTTCTCCTTCGCTAGAACCTCCTCTAGAAGGGCATCAAGCTCCGAGGTGTCCACATCAATACCAGTGCTTTTCTCCTCCATCTTCAATTTAACTTGCATTTTCTTAGTTAGTAAGTTATACCGGTCACACACAGACCGCGCTGTAACTCTGAACTTTAGGGCTGGCATTGCGTTTAAATTCTCTGCTATTGATTCCCATGCTTGGCCTCTTTCGGTACTTCTCATTTTAAAACGGTACGGTTCTTCTACGAGGACTTCCCGGCACATCGCTATGTCGTGGTCATTATTCCAAACAAAGTTCGGATTTCTGTCAAAGTATAAATAAATAAGATTTCAAATTGTAGAGTGCTACAATTCTGTATAATTTTAATGTTCCCGACATTTGACTGTAAAATGGTATCTAATTTTGCGGAGAAATTTCCACCTATATATCGAAAGTGCGAGAGTAGGTTATTCAATTCTCGAACATCAACAGTCCAAGGAATTATTAAGCTTTAGGTTTATTAACAACAATTTACGCCTGACAAAAGTTAAAAAGATTAAATTTTACGGAAGTTGTTTCACATTTAAATTCAGTTCTAAGTGCAGCTGATATAAACAAACACAAAATTCTTTAGTAGCAATAATCCGGCAGTTCCATACACACAGCTTTTGACCGAACGCAGAGGTATATTGTACTGCCATTTAAAACTCTTCATTCAATAAAAATGATAAACAGCACTCTTTCATAAAATATACTCAAATAAATTTTAACTTGCGTGGTCGCTCTCACCGCTTGACTGGACATCTGTTGTGCGGAGAAAGGAAAATGAGTTACAGTGTAGTGGGTTTTAGAATTTGATATTTGTTTAGAAAACTGAACAGGGAGGTTTAAATCAACCGAATAAGCGAATACAAACTCCAACCGGCCATAGACAGTAAAATAAAACCACAATAAACACTCACCTTTTGATAAGAAAAGCTGCTTTCAAGTTACGAAGTTCACGACGACGTGAAACAGGTCCTTCTCAAGTCGTCGACGACACGACGACGACGGAATTGTTGGTTCGCGCTTGCGCAGTGACGTTCACGTTACTTCCAGTCGTCGTCCTACGTTCGTCGTCGTGGTTGCTTAAGCTCCCTAATATGTCGTCAACGTAACGTAACCAAAGCGGTATCGTTTGTCGGCAAGTCGAAAGGGCGCGTTCCTCGATGTTCTGCATCACAATTTCTGCTATAACAACAGAAACTGGAGACCCCATGACAGTGCCGTGTAACTGTTTGTAGTGTTTACCGTTGTACTGAAAGTAAGTAGACGTTAGGCAAATGTTTAGCAAGTCCATGATGTCGTCTGTCGGTAGCGGTAGTGGGTCGGTAGATTGTCGGATTGCAGTCTCAGTGCATTGTAATGCTAATTGAAGTGGAATACTTGTGAACAGTGATTTCACATCAAATGACACTAGTTTGTAGTCGTCAGGTATCTGAACAGTCTTGGTAGCGTTAATGAAGTCTTCTGTGGATTGTAGTTCTGTGGATTGTATGTCTGGATTTGTCGGTTAGCGGTTGTAGTATTGTCGTCAGGTACTTGGATAGTTGGTATGTGGGAGAGCCACAGAAAGAAACAATAGGTCGGATCGGGAAACCAGGTTTGTGTAGTTTCGGCAAACCGTAGAGTTTCGGTGGCTGTGGTACCGAGCACCTCAGTCGATAGTACCGTTGGGTGTCAAAGGCGTTCGTTTTCTTGAGTGTCAGTAGTTTACTGTTGAGTTTTCTGTACTGACTGGCAAAACCAACCGATCATTTCACACGAACTGGAATAAGAACATTCTACTGACAACAATCATTCACTTGACTCTGATGATGACTTCCGCACAGGTTGTCGAAACGTCAGTCACCACCACCGACAACAGTCCTTCTCAGGACTACACTCACCCGGACGATCAGACTACACCTTCACAATTGTGCCTTTGTTTTTAACCCCTTTGCTGGATCGCCACGACATTTTAACCAAAAACGAAGTTCATCTGATTTTAGAGCAGTCAGATTTCTTCCTTGAGGCGATGTTCCTGGGATATCTTCCTCCGTAAGAATCTGAGAAAGACGGCTACTTACTGAGTCATGAGCGGCCATATTTTTAACACGAGCCAACAAGGCCCAACTAGCCTCGTTTTCACGTTTATCGCTCCCAGTCTCTTCTCGTTATGCACAGGGTGTATAGGCCTCCTAATTCTCCGACAGGGCTATTCTCACATTTGGAAAATCTTATTGCGAAGCTTGATCTAACAAATATTGAATTTTTCCCACTTGGTGATATGAATGCCGATATGGCCTTAGCCTGCGAACAGGCTCCCGGCTTGGAGGAGCACAACGGCGCGAAGCAGGGGAAGGGAAACCTGCACGCGTCTTGCTAAATCTCGTCTACCTCCCACAAGAACCCAGCGGAGAACTTATCGTGATAACTGTCAAATGTCAACCAATCAGCGCGCGCCGGAAGTCAAATCCAAAACAGAAAACAAACAAACGAACAGGCTCCTGGCGTACGAGCGCCATGTCTTACGGAGAAACTCCAAAAAGATGTGTAGCGAAGACGCCGAGACACGAAAGCCCGAATGTTTACTGCAGATGTTGCAAGCTGTCTTTAAAACTTCAATATGGTGATTCTTGTAAATCACTCTCAACTGAAAATTTGTTTAAACCCTCAAATAAGAAGGCAATCGAAGGTGAGGTTTTATCTCAAGTACTCGAACAAGCTGGAATTGAAGTCATTTGTCTGACAGACTTTGCAAACCTTGTGCAACAAAGCTCAGAAGGGCATGTGAAGGAATGATATTTATTTCTTGCACCATAAATGTGTTCAATCCGAAGTTCGTCGCCGTAAATACCTGTAGTGAACTGGAGGTCAAGTCAACAGAGGCTCCTCCCAGATCAAAGAGGGCGCTACCGTGTTCTGTATCTACTCCAGAGAGATGTCCCGGAGCAAAAAAAATGCAGAAAGTCTCTTCTGAATTCCAAGGGCCAAGTTCCAAAGATGAAGTCCACAGACCCAGAGTCTGTGCTCGAAAATCTCCGGGAATGCAATTCCAGGAAAATGTTGCGCTTCGTCAGCAGCCCGCCGAAGCGGTCTGCGAGAATTCTCTTTTAAATATTGATGATATCACCGACCCTGAACTGCAGTTGACCCGTGTGAAAGTGCTAACCTTGTGGCCTAGTGGAAGAACAGATGTTCGAGCGCCCGAAGCGAAAGAGGATAACCTCCTCCTAAACAATGTTGCTTTGGCGAATTGGCAAGCGGTACCTAACGCAGTTGTTAAGCATGGCAAATTGAAACCGGAGATACTGAAAGCCCTCTGGCGTGTCTTAAACAGTGAATTCAGACAGTACTGTTCCTCCAAATCGGTATTGAAAGGTTGTTCAACAGAGGAACAAATTGCTTTCTCTCGCAACTTAGTTTTAGATGAGATGATTTCAAGTTGTCCCTTTTGGAGTTCCTGCATTGGTGGAGCGTGTGGAGTTGTTCTGAAGCAAGGTTGTGAGCATCAGGATTTCGTGAAGAACTCTGTTGCCCTTGCCACTTCTGTGACCGCTCGGGTACGAAATAAATGCATGTCTGCCTTAGCTTACAGAGTTTCAAGTGTTTTATTTCATGGTGGAGTCTCTCATCAAGACCTGATCCGACTCAACCGACCTGGAATTTGTACGTCCCCAGATAGGATCATGGCTCTTCAAAGTAGCTTGGGCAAAAACTTTGACGCCAAAGTGATGTCATAAAAAGGCTCTTCAGCAAAAACCAGCGTAAACCCTCTCGCCCTATTGATGCAAATTGAAAACATGCAGGTTCCCGTTACGGATAACATGGAGGACGAAGTCTCGCTACATCTGAGTGAAGAAAGCTTGAGAAGTTATACAAGCATTTTACACCTAAAGCTTTCTTTGCTGTCTCCAAAATGTTACAGGCAGAGAAGGAAAAAAAGGAATTGTAGTATTATCTCCAGTGCTATTCTCAAGCGAGTTATCAGTAATCACAAGAAGTTCAACTTTCCATTCTTTAAGTAAGTAATAAGTTATCTTTATCTGTGTGACGAGCCTAAAGTACAGGTCACATCCCATAGGTCAGAGTCAACTGCCTAAACCAAACCCTGATACTAAGCCTAAATTTGATGGGCTAACCCTAACAACGGCCTCAACCAAACACTGATACTAAACCTAAATCTGATGGGCTAACCCTAACAACTGCCTAAACCAAACCCTGATACTAAACCAAAATGTGATGGCCTAACCCTAACAACTGCCTAAACCAAACCCTGATACTAAGCCTTAATTTGATCGGCTAACCCTAACGACTGCCTAAACAAAACCCTGATACTAAGCCTAAATTTGATGGGCTAACCCTAACAACTGCCTAAACCAAACCCTGATGCTAAACCTAAATTTGATGGACTAACCCTAACAACTGCCTAGACCAAACCCTGATACTAAGTATCAAACTGATGGGCTAACCCTAACAACTGCCTAAACCTAACCCTCATACTAAGCCTCAATTTTATGGGCTAACCCTAACAACTGCCTAAACCAAACCCTGATACTAAGCCTAAATCTGATGGGCTAACCCTAACAACTGACTAGACCAAATCCTAATACTAAGCCTAAATTTGATGAACTAACCCTAACAACTGCCTAAACCAAACCCTGATGCTAAACCTAAATTTGATAGGCTAAACCCTAACAACTGTCTAAAGCAAACCCTGATGCTAAACCTAAATCTGATGGGCTAACCCTAACAACTGCCTAAACCAAACCCTGATACTAAGCCTAAATCTGATGGGCTAACCCATACAACTGCCGAAACCAAAACCTGATACTAAGCCTAAATTTGATGGACTAACCCTACCAACTGCCTAAACCAAACCCTGATGCTAAGCCTAAATTTCATGGGCTAAACCTAAATCTAATGGGTTAACCCGAAAACAACTGCCAAAACCAAACCCTGATACTAAGCCTCAATTTTATGGGCTAACCCCAACAACTGCCTAAACCAAACCCTGATACTAAGCCTAAATCTGATGGGCTAACCCTTAGAACTGCCTAAACCAAACCCTGATACTAAACCTAAATCTGATGGGCTAACCCTAACAACTGCCTAAACCAAACCCTGATACTAAACCTAAATCTGATGGGCTAACCCTAACAACTGCCTAAACCAAACCCTGATACTAAACCTAAATCTGATGGGCTAACCCTAACAACTGCCTAAACCAAACCCTGATACTACGTTTAAATTTGATGGGCTAACCCTAACAACTGCCTAAACCAAACCCTGATACTAAACCTAAGTCTGATGGGCTAACCCTAACAACTACCTAAACCAAACCCTGATACTAAGCGTAAATCTGATGGGCTAACCCTAACAGGAATAAGAGTTGACTTGTGGAATGTGAACTGTATTTTAGACCCATCCTTATCTGTTTTTTGAGCATGTAACATTTAAAAAAAGTCAAGTTGTACAAAAATTAAAAAAACTTTGATTACAACATGAAAATATCTTTTTCTTGCAAAACAATGAAACAAAAGTATGAATTAACAAACTCGCTTGTTCTAATGTGTACTTAATGTTGTAAAAGAGTGCCTCCATACATTGAAAGAAACCTATGGAATCAATTATGCTCCAAAATTTACTTTTTCAGGTCAACAAGTTATGCAAATACTGTAAAATGCAGTGAAAACACCAGTCCTTATAGAAATTTCTGTACGGTTTTTTTTTTTTACAAGGCCTCCAAAGATATGTCACCCAAATTTGAAAGCTATTGAAGCCTTTTAAAATAAACCACATGAATACCTAAAAAATTAAAGTTGATATGAGGGGTAGTAACTTCAAGCTACTGCAAATTGTAGGGACAATAATGTCAGAATGTTTTGGTGCAAGTGGTTTTAATTATTTTGTTTACAATTTATTGTTGTAAATGGTTTGAACCCGGGGGTAACATGTGAAGGTATAGTCTGATCGTCCGGGTGAGTGTAGTCCTGAGAAGGACTGTTGTCGGTGGCAGTGACTGACGTTTCGACAACCTGTGCGGAAGTCATCATCAGAGTCAAGTGAATGATTGTTGTCAGTAGAATGTTTTTATTCCAGTTCGTGTGAAATGATCGGTTGGTTTTGCCGTGATGTTATTGGCTGTAAGACTAAAGTGACTTGACAATTGGCTGTAAATGACTAAAGTGAAGTAATTTATTGTTATCAGGATAGTTGGTGATAACATTGATTATGTTCTTCATGCACGGATTCAAGCAAAAGAGCATGGCAACCAGTCAATCCACTGGACACACCAGTATGCCATACCTAACAGTGTAACTGATCCCCTGCTAGACGACAGCAAGCCCCAGAAAAAGGGGTTGAAGGTCATATCTGTGCTGCCTTTGCTGAAATGTCAGGAATGGCCAAAGCAGATGGTATTATTCTTACATTTTTTTCCAATGCACATTTTTCAGTCAATTTCTAGCTACCAAAATATTCAGAATATCAGGCTAGATAAAGAATGTTAGTGTTTCCTTATCTAACCCACCCAGTATTTATTATTTTAGTAACTGAACTGACAGTCACATGACACAAAAGTGTTTGCTTTGTAGATTATTACAACAGTAGTACATATAAGAAATTAACATTATTTTAAATTATGAGTTATAAATTAATATTATTTATTATTTTCAGACAAACCAAACTAAATTCTGTTTCGTCATTGGTCATTGGTCGTTACGGAGTCACGTGAGAAGGCGCACGAGCCTGGGAAGATCAGTTGTGTACGATCCTTTTGGGAAGGTCGGACGGTGTTTGCACGACACTGAGAAAACTAGATGACTGCCGAAAATATGAGTGGAAGGGACCCCCTTTCACCGGTAGAAGATGAAAATTTACTTTCTGAAGAAAACGAGAGAGCGAATTCTTCGCATCGGGGTACAGACAAAGTGCTTGCTGATGTATTGTCGGCCATGACCCAAATGAGTTCTACCATGTCGTCCATGGAAAACACAATGAAACGGTTAGCTGGCGCACCAGAAGACCATGCTACACCATCAAAAAAGAGGAGAACATCTCCTACAACTAATACCATGAGTGATAGTGGAGATTCAGACCCTGAGAAGTCAGATTCTGAGGAACTTAATTTCCCGCCCAATGGCGACCCGCCAAAACTGGGCAGCTCTGACGCATTGCTCAATGAAATTGCTCAAGACTTTGAGTCGGATGAGCAAACTGACCCAAAAGTCGCTCAGAAATTGGCGGATATTGTCAATAAGCGATGGGGTTCTAAGTTAGAGGAAGCCAAATTAAAAGTAAAATTGGCGAAATACAATCGACCCGATAATTGCGAGAAATTAACTGTGCCAAAAGTCAACCCCGAGATCTGGAATAAGCTGAAGCACGTGACCAGGAGCGCAGATTTACGCCTTGCCAACATGCAGAAAGTACTTGTCAAAGTCGGTAGTGCAATCGCTAAATCGACTGACACACTGTTGGCTATCCGTGCAGATCCTGAGAAGACTTCAGCGTCGGCTCTCACTGAGAAATTGGGGAAATTAATCACGCATAATGCTGACGCTCAGGCATTGTTAGGCCATGTAAACATTGACCTATCATACCGTCGACGCGACGCCATCAAACCAAACTTAAATAACGAATATTCCTCGTTGTGTGGCTCTCAAGTACCCATCACGAGTTTATTGTTTGGAGATGAGCTGCAATCTCAGCTTAACAATATCAAAGCAACTAACAAAATTGGCCATGCGACTACTGCAAAGCCATATTATCGCAACCATAGCGATGGCTGGGGGGGGCAAATCTTCTCACTCAAATGGAAAGCCTTTTTTAGGGAAGAGGGGCCGGTCTTACCGGCCACACAACCACAATTCCTACAAACCACAGGCAACCGAGAAGAAATCCAGCGAGTGAAATGCTCTGATACCCCAACAAACAAGGTAAAATGTTACAGTTCCTTGAGCACAAGGCGCACTGCTTTAAAGCAGGGGGGCTGGGAGAATATTATTATCAGTGGCAGGCCTTAACCTCAGACCCTGAGATATTGCAAATGATACTAGGCCAGCCAATCGAGTTTACCAGAACTCCATATCAAAGAGTAGTTCCCAAAGAGAAAAAAATCCTTGATTTAGACAAACAACATGTCATTGATACTGAAATAGCTGAACTCCTTGCTAAGGGTGTTATTACCCCAAGTAGCCATGAAAAAGGGGAATATATCTCTCCTATTTTCACTAGGGCCAAAAAGGATGGTTCTTACAGAGTAATTTTAAATCTCAAGCGTTTAAACATTCATGTACAATACCACCATTTTAAAATCGACTCACTTAATACTGTTTTACAAATGGTAAAACCTGGGTGCTTTATGGCATCCATAGATTTAAAGGATGCATATTATTCTGTGCCTATTGCCACTGCAGACCAAAAATACCTGAAGTTTCAGTGGCGTGGAAAACTGTATAAATATGTTTGCTTTCCAAATGGATTGGTATTTTGCCCTAGGAAGTTTACTAAATTGTTAAAACCAGTATATTCACATTTGAGACAGCTGGGACACCTTTCAGCAAGTCATATCGATGACTCGTATCTCCAGGGTGATGACTATGATGACTGTGAAAGAAATGTTTGGGATACTGTCAGATTATTTGATTCTCTTGGGTTTACTGTCCACCCTGAAAAATCGTCCTTTGTTCCACAACATCGAATCACCTTCATGAGGTTTATCATTGACTCAATCACAATGAAAGTTTATCCAACCTCTGAGAAGACCGAAAAGATCATTCATACCTGTCAAGGGCTGTTGGAGTGTCCGCACCCTACAGTAAGAGAGGTGGCATCAACCCTTGGGTTCCTCATATCAAATTTTCCAGCAACAAGGCTAGGGCCTTTACATTTTAGGTCACTGGACATGGACAAAACTGAGGCCTTGGGCCTAAACAAGGGCAACTTTGATGCATTTATGCAACTGTCTGAGTTGTCTCGCAGTGATTTACAGTGGTGGATAAACTCAGCAAGGTCATTATACAATCCTATAAGCCCTCCTCAGCCAGAGGCCACTTTATACACAGATGCAAGTAAAGAGGGCTGGGGAGCAGTACTCAGTAATGCAAAGATTGGGGGACCTTGGACTCCAGAAGAGGCTTCTAATCACATGAATTATCTTGAAATGCTTGCAGTGCTATTTTCTCTTAAGGCATTTCATAAAGAGTTATCAGGAAAGCATGTACTTGTGCGAATTGATAATATGACTGCTGTGTCAGCTTTAGGTAAAATGGGCACAAGCCATTCCAGAAAGCGAAATGATTTAACCCGTACGCTCTGGGAGTGGTGCCTTGACAATAACATGTAGTTAACCACAAGTCATATCCCAGGGAAAGAGATTACACTAGCTGATGCAGAGTCCAGGAAATCTAGGAAAGAAACTGAATGGACTCTAGACAGAAAAATTTTTCACGCAGCCATTAAGAAACTTCATGTTGAGCCTCAGATTGACCTATTTGCATCTAGGCTAAATTACCAGCTAAGACCATTTGTTGCCTACCAACCAGACCCTGAAGCAATGGCTATTAATGCCTTTTCAATTTCTTGGAAACCTTATGTTTTTTACGCCTTTCCTCCTTTTAGTATCATCCCAAAAGTGTTACAGAAAATTCAAGCAGAGGAGACCACAGGACTGTTAGTTGTGCCGTGCTGGCCAACTCAGCCATGGTGGCCATTGGTGATGAGACTGTTGGTTCAGGAACCCCTTGTGCTCCCCAAGAAGAAACACACCTTATTTCTACCTCAACAGCCAGACTTGGTGCATCCACTATATCAGAAGCTCACACTTCTGATATGCCACTTGTCAGGAAATCACTTGAAGGCAGAGGGCTTTCGGAATCAGCTACCTCACTCATCCTACAGTCTTGGAGAAAGGGCACCAAACAACAATATAAACCATTCATCACTAAATGGGAACAATACTGTTGTCAAAGGAAGATGAATCCCTTTTCAGCAAATATAGAACATGGGATTAATTTCTTGGCAGAACTTTACCACACAGGGATTGGATACAGTGCCCTCAACACTGCACGGTATGCTTTGTCTACTGTTTGTTTTACATCAGAGCATTACACTTTTGGACAGCATCCCCTAGTCTGTCGTTTCCTCAAAGGAATTTTTGAGTGCAGACCCTCTCTCCCAAGGTACCAAGAAACTTGGGATGTCACGGTGGTATTAGACTATCTAGCTAAACTTGGGCCACCTGTGAAACTTAGTTTTAAGAACTTGACTTTGAAAGTGGTTATGTTGATGGCGTTGCTTTCGGGACAGCGTCGCCAGACTCTGCATACATTATCAATTGATTATATGCAAATAAGTTCTGAAAAGGCTGTGTTTTCCATTAACTCATTGCTAAAAACTTCCAGACCAGGTAAACATTTAGCTTGTATTGAGTTTCAGGCCTATGTACCAGATGTAAGTCTTTGTATTGTAAAGCATCTTCAGCAATATCTGAAGCACACAGATACTCTTCGAGGTAATGTAAAGCAGCTTCTTATTAGTTACTCTAAGCCTCATAAAGCTGTTTCCCCTGATACAATAAGCAGATGGATTAAGGCTACACTGGTTGATGCTGGAATTGACACATCGAAGTACAGTGCACACAGCACTCGATTAGCATCTACATCTGCAGCAAAAGCAAACAGCATATCTATCGCCACAATTATGAAAAGTGCGGGGTGGTCCCAGGAGTCCACATTTACTAAGTTTTACAACAAACCAGTGGAACCTCAAGAGAATTTCGGAACTGAGCTCCTTAAAGCTGTACGTAGGGACACCTAAGATAGTGTCTTATATTTGTATGTTTTGATGGCTAAGAGAGAATGTTATTAAAGCAGGTTCATATTGCTATAAATCATTGTTATGTTTGAGTTCGCACTCACACTGCTTTAAAATCTCACGTGACTCCGTAGCGACCAAAGACCAATGACGAAACAGAACACCTAAATTAAACGAGGCTTACCTGTAAGGTGAAGTTTGATTGGGATTCTGTGAGTCATTGGTCGGGAGCGAAGGAGTCATGTGCCCACCCATGTGTTATTAACCCGCCCATGACTGGGTGTAAGTGCTCACATCTGTTAAAGACTGATCTTCCCAGGCTCGTGCGCCTTCTCACATGACTCCTTCGCTCCCGACCAATGACTCACAGAATCCCAATCAAACTTCACCTTACAGGTAAGCCTCGTTTAATTTAGGTATTTTGCCTGATGGTTCTGTATGTAATGCAACGCAAGGAGAGTGGTTGCTAAATTTTAGCAAATCATTCATTGATGAATATGTCTTCGGTTCTGAAAATATTGAATGCCTGGTTCAGCAAACCCATGAGTTGGAACTTGCATCACTTGGACATTATGAGTGCAAAGTAGAGGGATGTCATAAAGTTTTCGTTTATCTCTCTGGAAGAGTTAGGTGAGTTCAACTGGTTTGTAGTTATTTATAATCACATGCTGTGGGGTGAAACACTGTACACATGGTATGAACCCAGCTGAAAATACACTTAATCTCATTATTTTTTAACTTAATATCATTTCTTTCCTGGTAATCATGAAATCAGCCGTCACCACATAAGAAATGATAGAAGAGGACAACTAAGAGATGAATTTGGCTACTACTACTGTCGTGATGATTGGTGGACATGTTTTCAGCACAAAAGTGACAAGAAACAAGTGATGTATCAGGTTCCCTATATATACAGTAATAATAAAAAGTAGAGAGGATATTTTGTTCCCATGTGGAGGTAAGGAATTTCTCCACAAAGTGAGAAGAGAAATTCTGTCCCTCCAGGTGGTAATTTTTTTGTGTGCGTGTCTAAACACCTATAAGAAACCACCAGTGTGTGAAGAAAAATCTCTAGCAGCAGAGTAGAGAACCAACAAACTCAACCCATAGAAGGCATGAAGTCCCAGAATCGATCCCAGGACACAATGTTGCAAGGCAAGTGCTCTTTCCACTGCACCAACCCTGTTAGCACCCGTAAGTCTAATTCCCAGTGTAAGTACTTATTGTGAAATTATTTTAGATGAAAGGAACCTGCAACTTTGTATGTATAGATATCAGGAATGGAATGAGAAATTCAACTTCTCATGAAAAGTTGTTGTGCCTATTTTCTGTTCTCTTCCCTCCCCTGGCTATGTACAAGTCTTTCTCTCTGGCTTAGTACTAGATTGAACAGTTTGTTGAGCAAAAAATGGAGCGATTTGTGAATGAATTGCACCGGCGAGAGCCGTTGAGGTTACAAGGATCACCAGTGATTTAAAAATGGACGTAATAAAAAGATGTTTTTACCACAATTGGCAGTAACACGAAGTAATATCGTAAGCAAATCAAGCGGACCCTTTTTTAATGTTGACGTGTGCAACTTTTAGAGAAGATTAGTTGAAGTTTTTTTAGTTTATCGTTTGGCGGTTTGTTTAATAATTGTTGTCGTTTACCGTAAGACTACAGTTTTTTGTGTTAGAGAAAAAGTGTCTGATTGGATTTCCCGTTTCGCTTCCGAATACCTACCTTATATTGAAGCTCGTTTTGGTTCAATTCTTAAAAGCGGGACTGTTATGTAAGTGCTAATGTTCCTTTCCTTGAGCTTATATATAGTTCTTTTGTGAGTTTTTTTGAGTTTTTAGCTAGCTTTGCACCTTGCCTTTATATCGGAATGTTTAAAATGTGGTTTGTCTATTCGCATTTAGCTTAGCCTCTTCCTTATAAATTCATATTTCATTTTACGATAAGTACTTGGATACCACGACTACGTTAAATAAAACGATTCAAGGCTTGTCCGTAAAATATATCTTCGCTTCATAGTGTGTT
Source organism: Stylophora pistillata (assembly GCF_964205215.1). Classification (NCBI taxonomy): domain Eukaryota; kingdom Metazoa; phylum Cnidaria; class Anthozoa; order Scleractinia; family Pocilloporidae; genus Stylophora; species Stylophora pistillata. The sequence goes on from NC_142525.1 coordinate 5,073,578, forward strand.
TTCGTTTTCGAAACTCATAGTTGTCGCCGAAATTTTGCTTCGCTTGTGTCGGTCGCTACAGGAGTACATATAAAGCTGCTTGTGCCAACGTGTCACGATCCTGGTCACGCACAGAAGAAATTCACATTATTTGACGTCGATGTTGTTGTGAAAACAAATCGACAATGGTTTAGCATGCATGGTCTGTTCTCTTATTTGTTGCAGACTCGCTCGTTCGCGCTTCGTGAGTCCACAAAATTTTGACCACCGAGATGACTAATATCGTTGTCGATAAGAGTAAAGACTACGCTTAATCACTGTCGATTTGTTAAATTGACAATTACCAGCCGCCTTAATTTCCTCTTACCAGTGCGTGAGAAGCTGGAGTAAGTCCTCAATTTACTGTACAATATGGTTGTTCCCGTATATTTTTTCTCCCAGTCACAACTCGTGGAAGTCGTGGCAAGCCATCCAGCATCTTTAGGGCAGCCTCCATGGTTCCTGACGATGTAGAAGTCTCTACTACCACAGCAGCCTTCGATAGAGAAGCGATAATGGGGTTCAGTGTTGAGATCTGTCCAGGGGGAGTCAGTTACGCGAGTTTCTGAGAACCAGTTGATGTTGTCAGAGTTTGTAGAGTTGAAGAAAATAGAAAAATCTTCTGATCCTCCTGTGTACAGTGCCACTCGTGCCTGGAGGTGAGAAAAATGCATGAATGCAAAAAGGAAAACAAACCTGTTGGAGTGCGTCTCACTCCCAGAGATCCGAGTGGTGCGCATCTTCGCCAATAAGGAGGTACGGCTCGTACTCTACAAAACTGCAGTTAGGTTTAAAATTCATTTATTTTGAGGATAATCGAGAAAAGTTATTGCAGTTTAGTTTTACGATATAACGCTTTCCCACAGTTTCAGACATTTCCTGGGCACCCAGGAGTTTAAATGGATACCAACGAGAAAAATGATGGAGGTTTCCCCTACGACATACAGAGTTAGAAAGACGATATGGCGAAACAGTTAGCGCGCTGGTATTATGGGTCGAGAGCTCCAGATCCCTCTGTTGTGTTCTTTGGCAACTTCACGCAAAATTCACGATTGAATAAAAATAAGAAAAAAATAAAACGGCAATAATATTGTTTGTTTTTATCCCAGCGCGAAACAAGAGATGCGAAACAATATCACTTAGCCTCGTTTTCAACCTGCAACTCCACGCTAGATATCTCGCTTCTTTTACCAGTCAGAATGAGAGAAGTAACAATAATCTAAGTCGCTTTAAGCTACAGCTGAACTGTAGTGGAACTGAACTGCACCAGTTATCCTTGTTTGCAGACTAGACCTTTCAATAACAAATATCCTGACACCATTATTGTTTTCAAAGATACGAAAGCCAAAAAAATCTGTACAGATTACCTGATCTCTGTTACGAGAGTTTCATTCATAACAAGGCTGCTGACTCAAGTCTTTAAGTTACCAACGATTATCAATTAATTACAAGTCTACCTCTGTAGGGTTCACAGTCTGCCAGTTCACCACCATGCGGTTCTTGTAATGAGCTTTTAGATTTGATTTGGTGTTCAGTGCTTCTGGTTTGTCTTCGTTCAAAGCATTCGATGACGTCCACAGCTCGTGAGGAATGCTGGAAACACCGGACACCAATTTAAAAACCATCGTCCAACCTGTAGAATGGAGGACAGTTCGTCATCGAGAGAAAGGAAACAGAGTTGAAGAAAAGTTACGATAATTGTTCGTGGTTGATACGCTTGTATAGGTAATAAAGGCTGATAGTTTCTAAAGAAACTGTTTGGGGCTGCGTCGGTGGGGGTAACGAAATAATTTGAATATATCAACAAAGTTGAAATGGTAAATTGGCCACCGTTACGATTATAAAAGCTGACGTTTCGAGCGTTAGCCCTTTCGTCGGAGCGTACAGGTAATAGTTTGTCTCACGATGAAGTCACTTCCGATGTAGATTGCGATGTTTTCTGGCGATATAAGGTTAAATACATACGCATTACCTTACGAACATTTTAGCTCAGGAATACCACTCAATTACACTTCAGAGAATGTGTTTTCGAATGAAAAAATTCATCAGCCTAAGTGGGGCCTCAGAAGTTCAAGTTTAAGATGGCAGACGTAAAGGCAAATAGAGCGCATTTCGATCAAGTGTTATAAATTTAAAACTGAAGTAATCACGACGGCCAGTCAGAAGAGAGGAAAATATCATTAAGAGCTAAAAAGAACTGAAAATAAAAACGATCAATTATTATTTGCATAAAGCGCAGGAAAACGCGGGCGACCGAAATCTACATCTGATTGGTTGAAAAATACTGATGAATTCATTACCTCCCCCTCTGCTGAACTGGTCACAGTAAACACTTATCAACACTTCTGACGGGAGAGACTTGATCAGGTAAACTCCACTCAAATTATATCCAGCGTTGAGCAATTCGACACAGCTTTTATATGCTAAAAAAAAATAAAATTCAGTGACGGTATGGTACATGCAAACTCCTTGGACAAGATTTATGAATGAAAGTATAGGTGTGACCCTGATTCAACCAACATGGATCAAAATGTAGGTGTTTTAAGCTGTTGATTCCGTGGTTAAGGAGTTTCGTTTATCAGCACTCCGATCTGTGACCGTTTATGGTGACCATTGCAAGAACAAACAATATTTTAGTGACCAAATTTGCGGCGAAATTTTGTGTTGGGTAGTCACGTGGCAAACTCTTATGTCTCCACCGCTCATATGAAGTTTATGGTGTAAAGTTAATTGGGAAAGACGATGGCTTAAAGTATCATATAATTTAACGTAAGTTTCCTTTCCACAACTTTTTCCCTGAAAGAAGTCGGCACTTGAAGAGTTTCGTTTTGGTGGGAAAACTTTGGAAGCTTCATCTTATTACGAGTTTCTACGAGTCTTTTTCCAGTAACTAGCATTTTATTTCTTGCGACCATTATCTGATTTTGGGTAATCAATCTGCGAACATGAAAATTACGAGCCTAAAGTCCTTTAATCTTTACATAAAAAAGTGACTATTTGTCCTAAGAACTAAACAAAACGGGTTATGCCACCATGCTAGTTTGACCAGCTGTACTCTCAGATTGTGTTCAATTAAAGTTACCTTGAACGCTAGTTAGACTCATAGCGACCTAATTTTGATCTTTATGCGCAAGTCGTCTTCATCAAGATCACATTTTAAATGTTTTTACTTACAGATGTTACAATGTTTTCCTTGTAGACCTGACGGGCAGGTGCATTTAAAGTCATACTGCCCACTTATTGGGTAACAGGTTCCTCCGTTCAAGCATGGCTCGTTCTGGCAAGGGGACTGGAGAGAGAAAACAGAATAAGTAAAAGTTTGTTTCAAGATCATTTTTAAAATTGCAGGAAAAACATGAATAATTATGAAAACGCGTTTCGGCTGGTAAATGTGAAAAGGAGAAAAGCAGATGATGGGGGAGGGGGGGGGGGGTCTTAACCTTCCATGCACGTTAGGATCTTGTTATGGTATTAGGCTTTTACGCCTGCCGGTTAAAATTGCGGAGATAGTTACCCAAAATGACCTGTCAGGAATAAGAAAAATTTTTACAGTTCAATTTCTCTGCGACTTAAGGTTAAAATTTCTCAATTTTTACGCCTAATGGCTAAATGTTTTGGCTGTTTCCCCCCAACGGTTTTTCCAAATGAGACCCTCTGGAAAAAATACGGCTTTAGAACTCCCAGAGTCCAGAAAAAAAAAAGAAATAAAATTGATTGGTGCCATTGACTAGCTATTCTATCCGCTCAGCCACTACGATAAAAACCGACGGACTGACACTGGTCAGGGCTCCAAAAATTGCGGTCATGGAAATTGGAAACAAGACAAATGTGAGAAACTATAATTGCGGTTTACATCTAAACTACAAACACCTGGGCGATAAAAGTTACCAGTAATTGTGATGGTTGATTAAGTTTAAAAAAATAGATTGGTTTTATCTTCTTATACACCTAAGGTATATCAATATCCTTCCGGTATGACTCCTTATTGGTTCATCACAGAAAACTTATCGTGATATAGTCGAGAATTCTACCTTCAACCTCCTGTTAATTATTTTTGCAACGACTATTCGCCTTTGGTTTCAGTTAAAAGAACGAAATTGGTTGTATTATATCTTACCGTGAAGCTATAATGATGAAAATCCTTGCTCAAATCGAATAACTGCGGAAAGATAAATTTATCAGCGTCAAGTAAATAGCAGAGAAACTTTCGGCTATCCTCAGGGGCTATCTTGAAATTCACAGACTGGCAGTTTAAAGTGTTAATACACTGGAAAAAACATTCTTCTTCGCTTGAAACTCCGTTATATACGTTTGATGAAGAGTTTAGTTGATAGCGATGAAAAGGCACCGGATTACCAAAAGAAAAATATCCATTCGAGTTATAATTCTTATAATATGTTAACTCGGCCACGCTGTACACGAAAAGAAAAGGGTATAAAACGAAAAAGAAGCGATTGTAACTCTTGCTGACTTGATCCAGTTTCATCTCTACGGAGGGCGATCAGATAACGGCTTATTAAGCGACTATCTCGGTCTGTATTTTGAGAGATTTTAGGCCACTAGCTCAGTCTATATATTGTACGATTTTAAGCCGTTAACTAACGGCTTAAAGTGCACCTAAACCCAAAAAATTTTTTTCGCTTAACGAAATAAGCGTATTTTTTGGAGTATTTCTGTGCAAACATTTTTTTATTTGCTCAAATCTTCAATTGTCTGTGCCCAGTCAAAATACGGAAAATCGGCCGCCATCTTGCCCCACGGCCGAGTTTAAAGAGGAATGGCTCTAGAGGGTAATGTGACGTCAAATCGAGAACACGAAAGTCTGCATTTCACACATTTTCGCTTGTTTAGGAAGGTTGTAGTCGATTTTGTCCGAAAATATGCCGACTAAATGTGTTATAGGAGGATGTAGCAACGTGCGAAATTTGCAAGAGGGTATCACGCTTCATACATTCCTCAATCCTCATACAATACACCTGGTCGGCATATTTCGGACAATATCGACCACAACCTTCCCAAACAAGTGAAAATGTGTGAAAAGCAGACTTTCGTGTTCTCGATTTGACGTCACATTATCCGCTAGAGCCATTCCTCTTTAAACTCGGTCGTGGGGCAAGATGGCGGCTGATTTTCCGTATTTTGACTAGGCACAGAAAATTTAAGATTTAAGCAAATTAAAAAATTTTTGCACAGAAATACTCCAAAAAATAATCTTATTTCGTTAAGCGAAAAAAAAGTTTTGGGTTTAGGTGCACTTTAAAATCTCCCAATAAATACAAGACTGAGGGAAATTAAGCCGTTAGTTAACGGCCTAAAATCTTACAATAACTTCAACAGACTGAACGAAATTAAGCCATTAGTTAACGGCCTAAAATCTTACAATAAACATAACAGACTGAACGAAATTAAGCCGTTAGTTATCGGCCTAAAATCGTACAATAATCATAACGAACTCAACGAAATTAGGACGTTAGTTAACGGCCTAAAATCGTACAAAAAATATAACAGACTGAACGAAATTAAGCCGTTCGTTAACGGCCTAAAATCGTACAATAAACAGACTGAATGAAGTTCAGCCGTTAGTTAACGGCCTAAAATCGTACAAAAAATATAACAGACTGAACGAAATTAAGCCGTTCGTTAACGGCCTAAAATCGTACAATAAACAGACTGAATGAAGTTCAGCCGTTAGTTAACGGCCTAAAATCGTACAATAAATATAACAAACTGAACGAAATTAAGCCGTTAGTTAACGGCCTAAAATCGTACAATAAACAGACTGAATGAAATTAAGCCGTAAGTTAACGGCCTAAAATCGTAAAATAAACATAACAGATCGTACAATAAACAGACTGAATGAAATTAAGCTGTTACTTAACGGCCTAAAATCGTACAATAAATATTACAGACTGAACGAAATTAAGCCGTTAGTTAACGGCCTAAAATCTTGAAATAAACATAACAGACTGAACGAAAAAAAAGCCGTTAGTTAACGGCCTAAAATCGTACCATAAACATAACAGACTGAACCAAATTAAGCCTTTAGTTAACGGCCAAAAATCGTACAATAAACATAACTGACTGAACGAAATTAAGCCGTTACTTGACGGCCTAAAATCGTACAATAAACACAGACTGAACGAAATGAAGCCGTTAGTTAACGGCTTAAAAACTCCCAACATGTAACAGAAAGAAGGAAATTAAGCTGTTAAAATTGTTTTTCTTTGAACTTTTACGTTCATGGACAAATTGCAAAAATTTGATCTGCAGGGGACAAAAAAGAATATTGTAATTGTTATTAACACTTTACACCAAAACTACGTTTAGCCTGGAGTCTTCTGTAACTTTACAATTGGTTACAAATGGTATGCAATTGATAACGATCACGAAGGTCGAACATAACCCGATACATTTTCTGACATTGTAAAATCCGCGAGTTTTTCAACCAAAAACAATAACTGCAATCGTTTGGTAAACTGAACTAAGTTTGTTTAATCGAATATGTGCCAAGGTTTTACGCGGGTCAAATTTTGTAGGCGGTGCGTTTGAACATTTTTCCCGTTGGACAAAAAAAACATTGTCAAGTTGCGACAATCCATCCGCGCTTTTATAAAGTGTTGGTGATGACAAGAATATTTGTCTGATTTAACAATTTTGTCGTTAATGCGGAAAGCCCTAAAGTGAAGAAAGGTTTCGTTGTGAAATTATACTGATCGAAGCCAAGAAAGTATTACTTAACGCCATATAAACCATGTAAGTGCAACTGACGAGGTGGTAGACGAAACTAGTTTTGATGTTTTCGCAGTAGAGTGTTGAAAGTAGAAGTTAGTTGGAATGTTTTTTTCACTTACATGGTTTATATGGTGAAGAAAGGTTTGCATGGGGTAATATCGTGGCGCGCTTAGACAAAGAATTATCTTATAAGAACAATTTTCAAGCCATAGAAGCGACCATATGCACATTTTTTGAGGAACAGAAGAATTCCACCAAACGAATTGGTGACAGCCTCTTTTTCTGTGGAAAGTTAATTTTTTCGCGGTTTATCTAATTAGTCGATGGTGGTGTTTTGGACACCTGGTAGCGAGGAAATTCTTGAAATTCTTATTGACGGCTTCCGTCTCCGAACTGCCTTTTGTCTTTGAACGGCACGAGCAATTCCCACGTACATGACCCCATGCAACCTCTCTTCACCTTGTGCTACTCAAAAAGGTCTAAGACTTAGACCTTGAGTAACACAGGGTCTAAAGGTAGTCTCACCCTAGTCTAAGTTTGTAGCTGGGGCTGAACGTCATTACATTTTGAGAAGCCTGAAAACGTTCCTGTTATGTTCTCGCACTTAAAGGCGTATGTGTTTCATTAAATAATTGCAGGCGTGACGAGGAAACGAACGTTACGATTGTTTATTGTAAATTGGTAGGTCAAGTTACTTTTCACAAGCTGTACGACTTTTTATGCCGCGAATAAAAACAACACATCTATCGTGCATGTATAAACGGCTTCATTTCGTTCACTCTTATACTTATTGGGAGATTTGAAGCCGTTAACAAACGGCTTGATTTCGTTCAGTCTGTTACTGTACGATTTTAGGCCGTTAACTAGCGGCTTAATTTCCTTCAGTCTGTTATATTTATTGTACGATTTTAGGCCATTAACTAACGGCTTAATTACGTTCAGTCTGTAATGTTTATTGTACGATTTTAGGCCGTTAACTAACGGCTTAATTTCGTTCAGTCTGTCATATTTATTGTACGATTTTAGGCCGTTAACTAACAGCTTAATTTCGTTCAGTCTGTTATATGTTTATTGTACGATTTTAGGCCGTTAACTAACGGCTTAATTTACTGCAGTCTGTTTATTGTACGATTTTAGGCCGTTGACTAACGGCTTAATTTCATTCAGTTGTATTTATTGTACGATTTTAGGCCGTTAACTAACGGCTTAATTTCGTTCAGTCTGTTATATTTATTGTACGATTTTAGGCCGTTAACTAACAGCTTAATTTCGTTCAGTCTGTTATGTTTATTGTACGATTTTAGGCCGTTAACTAACAGCTTAATTTCGTTCAGTCTGGTATGTTATTGTACGATTTTAGACCGTTAACTAACGGCTTAATTTCGTTCAGTCTTTTATGTTTATTGCACGATTTTAGGCCGTTAACTAACGGCTTAATTTCGTTCAGTCTGTTATTTTTATTGTACATTTTTAGGCCGTTAACTAACGGCTTAATTTTGCTCAGTCTGTTATGTTTATTGTACGATTTTAGACCGTTAACTAACGGCTTAGTTCCGTTCAGTCTGTTATGTTTATTGTAAGATTTTTGGCCGTTAACTAACGGCTTAATTTCTTTCAGTCTGTTATCTTTATTGTACGATTTTAGGCCGTTAACTGACGACTTAATTTCATACAGTCTGCTATATTTATTGGGAGATTTTAGGCCGTTAACTAACGGCTTAATTGCGTTGAGTCTGTTATGTTTATTGTACGATTTTAGGTCGTTAACTAACGGCTTAATTTCATACAGTCTGTTATATTTATTGGGAGATTTTAGGCCGTTAACTAACGACTTAATTTCGTTCAGTCTGTCATATTTATTGTACGATTTTAGGCCGTTAACTAACGGTTTAATTTCGTTCAGTCTGTCATATTTATTGTACGATTTTAGGCCGTTAACTAACGGCTTAATTTCGTTATGTAGTACTTATTTAGTAGCGGAAAAAATTCAGGCCAGTACGGGATTTGAACCTATGACCCCTGCGATGGGTTCAAATCCCGTCACCGTCCTGAATTTTTTCCGGCCTTATTTCCTCTACTACATAGGTAGAGTTCATTACTGCGAGGATCGCTTTCATACATTTTGATTCAAGTACGTTGAATCTACCACGCAAGTCTCGTAAATGCAGGAAAGAGATCCGTACGTTTTTCACCTCGTTTTGCGAACCGTTTTAATCTTATCGCAAGGTATCGGATATGCCGTAAAAGTATTGTTCAAGAGAAGACGTTAATTTTCATATCGTACAATTTTAGAATTTTGAACACTAAGCCACGCAATGTTTTGTTGCAATTGTTTCTAGTACACAAAAAGCAACAATTCCAGCATATATAGTAAATTCACTACGCGGGTCTCGTACATGCAAAATATTCGTTCGTTTTTCGCTTCTGAGCAGCAAATTTACAATTATGTGAATAAAATTTGGTCGCGAAATATTTATTTGTCATCACTGTCTTGTCTTTTATTCGTAGTTTTTCAGGTAAAGTACGATTACTTGGAAAACCCGACACAATTATAATAATCGTCCACGAGAGCACCAGGCAGTCATGATACATGCCATCTCACCAATTTTAATGAAACTTTGCCAGTTCAAAGGATCTACCCCAAAACTCAAAATGACAAAATGGTTTGTTTTAGTTACTTCCGGGGGGAGATAGACCACCCCCCGGTTTTTCTAGAATTAGGCTGAAAAATTGCCTCTAAAATGTAAGAAGCTCTTACTGCAACTGTAGTTTACAAATTACTCTGACGGTTTGCATACCGTGATTGGTACATTCTTAATAAATCTACGATGCAAGTTTCAGTCGATTTCATTGACGGCTTATCAATCAACAGACGTAAATAAATTAGTGTGATTTAAAACTTTTCGATTTACTCAAATATTCGATAACTTTGAGGTCAAATATCTCCCCTTGCCAGAAAGGTACAACACTCATTTAAATGCCCCTTTCTATTCCATTATTTCATCTCTGAAAATCATTAAAAAAATATTTGGGCACTGCCATATTTTTGTCTTGAGTTTTTTTTAAATCTGCGACTGTGAAAGCTTCTCTCAACTACACCTGTCTCGTAATTCTAGTTGTAAACAGTTATTTATGAAAGTAAACCATCATTTTATAGCTCGTTCAACAAGATAGTTGATCAAGGAAGCTATGAAATGCAAATAACTTTCGAGATTCTCTGTAGATATTGGAAATTTCATGTTTAAAGAGAAACATGTGGGCGAAATATTGCTGGAAGAATCGTACTGTTTTTCCCTTCTGTCGTTTATTTTGGAGATTTGCTAAAATAAGCAAATACGGCTTTCTTATGAAAAAAAAAAAAAAATTTATTATCCTTTGATTTGATTGTTTATTATCAAAGTTTACAACACAGGCAGCCCAAGCTCTCCATAAGAACCACACAAGGAACACAATTTGCATATCGATTTATAAGGATTTGTATGGGATTTTCTACAAGATATCCCTGTAGATAGTTAAAAGTGAAAATAGAGAGCTTAAGCACCAGACGTTCTTGACAACACGAACGGCAGAGAAGCCGCGTAAGACTGGATCGAGGCCTTCGTTCTTGGTGCGAAATAGGAAGGTTAAGCAGTCGACGTTTTTCAGACACGGACTTCTACCCGTGTTAACATGTCTTTGCTAAAAGATGCTAGAGATATGACCTTAAACAGCAAGGGAATAAGTTTCTTTACCCCACTCTCTTGACAGAATTAATAAGTCGTCTTTCATATTTATTAGGCGACTTGAAATTTACCACTTCATAGTTGTGTAAACAATGCGAACAAACGAGCGAGCATGAAGTTTTCAGTGCATGAACTGGATGCCTAGAGGACCATTTCTCTTTTACTAAATTCGTTAACCACAGCGAGATTTGTTACTCTTATGCTTGTAGTCGGTTGCTCAAAACCTAGCAGGCATGCCTACGTTATAAAATGTGCAGTTACAAAATACAACCGATGCAGAAAGACAATCATCTATCTCATTTTGCACTTTGTTATTGTATCTAAATGTCGCTTAAGTGTCTTAATTCTAAATTATCACTCAAACTAATTTGTGATAAGCTTAAACCCGGTTTAAAAAAATCTTAGTTCTGTATTTGATGATTCAAATGCAGATGAAATCAAATGACTTAACTCACCCAGACTTGGCGAGAAGATTGTCTGCCATTGTCGAATCCCGTTTAATCTATCGATTAAGCAAAAACCACTTTACGCGCTACGAAAACGTTTTTTAATGACTTAATGAAAAGCAGAAGAGCTTTTTATGGTTTTGAGTCAATAATTTATCTCCTATAAACAAAATAACAGCATATTTTTATGGCGTCATATCTTCAACCTGAAAAGTGGCGTTGTCGCGTCTGCGACGTGACCACGCGAACGTCATGACATGCGCAGTATGAACATAGTTCCTCTAATGACTTCCGGTAGGCGTTCGTGACCTCAAGAACGTCTGGTGCTTAAGCTCTCTAATATCAAATAAAAATGGCTTACCTTATTACATACGAGTGTTTTTTTTTTTAATGCTGGAAAAACCGCTTAAATCAAATTAAATCGTTAAAATAACGACACCAGGAGCAAACAACACTCCTATGGAATAAGGTAAGCCATTTTTATTTAATATTTTCCCTTTTAACTATCTTCACGGATATCTTGTAGAAAATCCCATACAAATCCTTTTAAATCGATATGCAAATTGTGTTCCTCGAGTGGTTCTTATAGAGAGCTTGGGTCGCCCGTGTTTACAATAAAGATATTGTGCCAAAAGAGGATATTTTTTTAAAGTCACATGCCGCGCGCTTGTTGACATACAAGTTCTTGAGTATAACAACTTCGGCTTTTACAGACAGTGGATGGGGAGAAACTCTGCTCTCTCCCTTGAAAGGAGCCCTATACCGGCAGCCCCTGCACGTCATCGACGTAATTACGACGATAACTTCCGCTGGCTGGAAATAATATTGCGTTACTTCCGATTTCCTCCAAATTTGGTGTGTATGACGTTTAACTATTTAACCAATTATGTACTGAGTTTAGTGAACTACATTTAAATATAAGTCACACAACGCGTTTTTAAAAGTTCAAGTTTGCCGTCGAACACGCGCGCGAGCCTTGCCTCGCTGAAAATGATGTTAGAGAAGATCTGTTATAATGAAAACACCGCCGATAGAATGGAAAGTGGAGAAGAAATTGATATTGACCAGCAGCGAGGAAATGAGAGTGGGAGATCGAGGTGAGAGGTCTATAAAGGCTATTGCGAAATGATAGCCATCGAATATGCGGTCGCCATAATTTGAACGTCTGGTCTTGAAATGCGAAGTTGTTCGCCTCGGGGTTGCCCTTTTGGGTTTGATTTCTCGTTTAGTTCTTTAAAATTCGATTATAAATTGATCTTTGGGACTCTAAAACTCAGTAATATTCGCTAAAAGGTTACATACATAGGTTACATAGGTTTCGTAGGTTAATTGACCACTCCCCATAAGGGCTTTTCAGGGCCAACACCCACCCGTCCCACCCCAGGGAAGGACATCCACCACACAGCAGTCTCGTGCGTGGCAAATTAACGTCTCCTACCCCTAACCCTGCAGGAGACGGGGCCGGTTTATTCGTCCTTATACGAGAAGACTAGAATATCTATCCATTTGTTGTCATAGAAAGGTAGCAAATTCTCCTCAGTCATTTTAAGACCATGAGTATTAGTCCGGCAGGGGCTCGAACCCTCGACCTCCCGAACAACACAATCTAGCTATACTCTGCGCGCCAAAGCATGTTTTAGCGGTCGGATGCGATGCTATTCAAATTGTTTGAAGAAGTGAAAGAGGTGACGTAGTGCGATATCGATATCGTCTGTTACTATGGAATTGCATGTTTTGGTTTCGTCGGTTACGTGCATATTCGTTGGCAATTTGGCGATCTAGTTACGTTTAGTATCGATTTTGCATTTGGTTCATTTTGAGTAACATACGGAATATAAACATTGCAAATTTGATATTTTTAACTAAAAAGAAGTTGAAGATGAGAAGTTAATGAGTGACCGGTAGAGCCTGGGGCTTGCGCTTCGACTGACAAACCCCATGGCTCCTGTTGACGCCAACTGGCAAAATTTAGAATAACAAGTGAGAATAACAAATATGATTTTCGAATGCGTTTGCAATAGAATAACAGGGTTCGACACCTGGCTACCTACATTACTAGCCACCGGGCTGGTGATTTCTAAAAATTTTACTCACCCGAAACACAACTTGGTAGCCCGAATCGATTTCCCTCGAGGTCTACTTTAACCCCAAACACGCAAACCTTCCTCTAAATTTATTGGCAAGGTCTTTTAAAATGATGAAGAATGGCATTTTTCCTTTCGTTTTGATGATATAAGATGCTATTTAAGTAAGGTATGGGTCGCACTTGGGCAAAGTTTTCAACTTTGCCGGCAAAAAAAAAAACACAGAAAATTTGAAATCGTAACCGGAAAACAAACTTTTGGTTACAACTATCAGGGTCGCACTAGGTGAAAAAATATGTCAGTGATGACACTTTGATAAACCAGACACACGTTTACTGACGTTATGGAAGAAAGCAGTGAGCTGATAAAGGAAAACAAACGTTAAAAAAATGCGTCCCGTTGAAGCATTGTTAATAACGATCACGGTGATGCTTATTCTTCTTATTCAGTTAAATCACGAGCGCTTTTTTTTTTTTTTTTTTTTTTGTCACATTGGGTTTTGCAGTGAATTTTGGACAATTTGCCAGGCGTAAAACCGCACTTAAACCTCGTTTTCAAATTTTCGCAAATTTCTGAAAAATTAACACTCGTCGGAACGTTTAAACTTGATTTTTTAAAACAGTTTACCAAAGGGTATCGTTGGGCAAAATATGAGCAATTCACTAAAATGGTCGCTGACGGACGATTCTCGATTCTAACAGGCAGCCATTCTTAATGGTTTTGATTTGAAAATATCAATGAGTAAAGTTATGGGAGGCTTGCTATATAAGACCCTCAAAGACATCTTAAGCCAACGTTTTTGGCATTTTTTTTTATCAATATCGTCATTAGACATGTCTCATTATAATACACCGTAAAGTTATCTCCAAGCTAGAAATTCTGTTATCATTTGCCCAGTTATTCAGTAGACAAAAAGCAAACACGTTACGTTAATACACACATGTCTCCTGGTTTTTTTTTTTTTCTTTTTTTTGCCTTTTTTCTAAAATCTTCATTTACTTAAATGCAGGGATCTTAGAGTAGCTCAATTGTAGGTCATACCTTGTTTTAGTAGCTTCGTCTAAAAAATTCTCTTAGTGTTTTTCCCGGGTCATGACATGCGAGACATGTGACAACATTTCCGGTGTGCATTTACCTTGTCACAAATTGTCACACAATAGTGTTCTGAAGGTGATTGTAGGTGGTTCTAGATGGTTGTAGGTGCTTGTGGGTGGTTTTAGGTCATTCCTTTTAGTAACTACGAACTAAATTTTCAAGTACGAGGCGATCGTGCGACGCGGAGTTACTGGGCAAGGAAAATGATCCGAGATAGAAGTGGTCAGCGGTAAAATAGGTTTAATCCATCATGTAGAGACAAATCATTTGTAGTTGTTGTTGTAGCTAGTCGTGGTATCAATCCCGAAATGTTAACAATAAACTTTGCTAGATAACAAGTTAAGCAATGTTTCAAAAGCGTCGACTATACAAATATCTTTCACTGCTCTAATAAACAACGAAGGCATCGGGACAGGCATCAAAAAATTCTATTTTTGTTTGGTAACTTGCCACACGACGAAAAGAAAGTATCGTGACTTCGGTTGTCTGAGGCGTTAATCACAGCTGGCGGGCTTTTCACTTGATTTTTTCCATCTCTACTTTTTTTTCGGGAAATGAAAGCTAGGGAACTCTGCGAAAGTTGAGTTCTTGATCTCAATGATTCCTGAGTCGTTCCGGAAAACTCCACAACCCGTAAGAATTGTCAGTCATGTTAAAACGCAGACTGCAGACCATGCAGACCGTGCAGACAGGGGAATTTCGGTTCCTTACTACTTCACCCTTCGATACAGTACACCCATGATTACACACGAAGAGTCTGACTCGCTCACACTCTATTCCTGATTACATCTAACTTTGTTTGCTTAACCAAAGTGCTTATATACATATTGGTGGCTAGTTTTTAAGTGATTAGATATGCGAGGGAAGGCATGTAGTTTCCTTTCGAGTAAACACCTTAATTCAAACGGGAAAAGAATACTTTGTTCTACCCTCTTAACAGAGCAGGAGTTAGGTAAATACTACAATTTGCATATTTGTGCATGTTACAAAGATAATATTTCTGCCTTACAATAATCTAGTAATTAATCTATTCTTAAATTTAGGATGACAGGTCACGTTTCAATACGCTAGGGTCACGCTTTCTTTAGTTTTACTACATTTATCATTAATTTTTGATGAAAAGTCTGTAGAGGAGCTTCCACGAAATGTATGAATCAGTGTTTCATCTTTATTGCAATGTCCTTACAGAAAAATGGCGTGCAAGTGTATGGGCACGATCTTATATCCGAGTAAAAGTGGATTTTAGCTTGCAGCACTTTATTTACTGTAAAGTTCATCAGTTGGGTCGTGTTGTGAAGATTAAGATCCTAAGGTAATTATTTGCTTCGTCCATGCAGCCCATTTCTTACCTCTAAATCAGTCATTGATTTCCGTCTTCTATACAGAAATAAATAGTTAACAAAAGTATATGACAAGCCAGTTTTTCCACGCAAGTTGTCTGAATGCGCCTTTCGCAGAGACGCTTACACAACATTTCACTTGCGGTTAGGGCGGCTTCTTTTCAGATCAAGTGGACTTTGATGTCACGTATAGACCTTAATCTACCAGGATAACGAATGCAGTTCTTGGTAATCAATCAAAATATATTCGGAGTGTCACTGGTCCAAAATCATAACGCGATGGAGCCAACAATATGAAGAACATCTCCGAATTCAAAATGTTTTCTTTTTGTTCTATTACGTTTAGTTTTCATCCAGAGTGCATCTGTTAAAGGGAATAGAAAGAAAAAGTTTGAACGGCAAACATAACTATTTTAACATACGGTTGTTTTGAGAACAGGTCTCCAAAAACGAGCGGCCTTCATCAGAAGCATTTGAGGGATGGTAAACACATTAGCCTTGACTTGGCTGTTTCTTGAAGCTCTGAGTTCTCCTCCTTGCATATTTTCACATGGAATGGAGGCGATTGATTATATATAATATGAAGTAAGAGAACTTCAGCTAGTAGAATTTTGTTATAAAAGTTTAGCCTGTGGATACAAACTTATTATAGACTCCAAAATCAATCAGATCGAGAACTCAATTTTCGCAGAGTTCCCTAGCTTTCATTTCCCGAAAAAAAAGTAGAGATGGAAAAAATCAAGTGAAAAGCCCGCCAGCTGTGATTAACGCCTTAGACAACCGAAGTCACGATACTTACTTTTCGTCGCGTAGCAAGTTACCAAGCAAAAATAGAATTTTTTGATGTCTTTCCCGATGCTTTCGTTGCTTATTAGAGCAGTGAAAGATATTTGTATAGTCGACGCTTTTGAAAAATTTCTTAACTTGTTATTTAGCCAAGTTTAGCGGTAACATTTCTGAATTGATACCGTGACTATTTAATCAAAAAACTACAAATAGTTTGTCTCTACATGATGTATTAAAGCTATTTCACCGCTGACCACTCATATCTCGGATTCCTTTTACTTGCACCGCTCTTCGCGCGTGATGTAGTAACTCCCTCAATTTTCGAGTGCCGACGAATCCAAACGCTCGCCATCCTTGATGTGAGTTGATCGGTTTTGAACCTTTTTTAACTCCAAATCGCGAAATTCTAAGAAGGAACAATTGAATGAATGTAATTATTTTGTTTGGATGCAGTCCATAGAGGGGCTCTATTGAGCGAATATTAATTGCTAACGATAAGTTTACCCCAGTAGGATAAACCTTACCCGACGGTAATTAAACTGGAAGAAACTAAGCGCTCTGATTGGTCAATACGATTAAAAATTATCCTCATCTGGCAAAAGTTTTAAAGTGCACATTGTTTTTGGTAAGGGCTCAATGTTTCAGACATGTGTTGTCTACAATTTGCTCCAATATGGCGAACACCTAAACTAGCCTGCAGGCCTCCTCGGCCTATCGTTTAGCGCGTTTACAATTATTTGTGCGAATTTTAAGCGAAATTCACTGGAGTTTCCGGGGGAAGGTTTGAAATGTCAAGGAGAACTAGTTTTAACCCAAAATTGAAGAATTGCAATGGAGCACCCAAAAGCAGACATTTCTCACATCTTTCCCTAGTTTTGGGAAAAATTTTCGTACAAATTCTTGTCTGTTAAATAAATAAATAAATATATAAATAAATAATGATTTAACATCCACTGGGTGGCTATTCTTGTCCACTGTTCCAGATCGAATTGGAATTTGGAATGTTGGTTTTTGCGGAGGGAGGAAAACCGGAGGACCCGGAGAAAAACCCTCGGAGCAAGGACGAGAACCAACAACAAACTCAACCCACATGAGACGCCAGGTCCGGGAATCGAACCCGGGCCACAGTGGTGGGAGGCGAGTGCTCTCACCACTGCGCCATCCCTGCTCCCCGATATGTTTGAGCTGATATTTGCAAGAGAGATAAAACATGATGAGTGCATACTAGTCAGTTAATTCTTACTTTAAGTTGACTTATTCATTATTATATTTTGTCTATTGCATATGATATTTTCAATGTTATTAACATCTTAAACCTACAGGTTTTATTTGTGGGCTCTTTCTTTGTCAAGCTGTTCACTGCAGAGCACCCTCCTTAAACTCAGAGATGGAGGCATATTCCGAGTAGGCCCGTCAGAAACCCAAGATGCTTCCGCGCAAGCAACACCTAACCAACTGGACGCCTGTACCCAGACAGACCTTAACTCCCTAGCCCCTAACCATCCCCCTAACCTTACTACCCCAGCTAAAACCACACAAACATCAGCATCCCTAGCTCCTAACCCTTCTGACATCCCTGAGTCTCAACCTGACCCTGTTCTTACCTGTGTCCCTGCCTCTGTTGTCCCTACCTCTGTTGTCCCTGCCTGTTGTCCCTGCCTCTGTTGTCCCTGCCTCTGTTGTCCCTGCCTCTGTTGTCCCTGCCTCTGTTGCCCCTGCCTCTGTTATCCCTGCCTCTAACCCTCCTCCTGTGGTGGCTCTGGCTACTGAGCGCAACCCTTACAAGTTCCCACGGAGCCACGGTCCAGGAGGCAAACGAGAGTGTTGTAGATGAGGATGTCCAGATAGTGGATGCGAGCGTTGCTAGTTATAGGTTTAGGGAGAAGAAAGCTAAAGTACCGGTGGAAAATGTTGTTACATCGAGCGAAGAGGAGTCTTCCTGGGAAGAGAGTGCCAATGAGTCCTCCAGTAGTAAGGACGAGGACGATAACATCATACCACAGTCATCAGAGTCATCACGCAGGCGTGGTTGCTCTGGAGAATAAGTTTGTCGAGGGGCATTTTCACAAGTATGATCACACGCTGCCCAAAAAGGATACAAGCCGTTGGAGCTTTTTATGGCAAGCGTGGATTTTCATCACTTCAGTCTGACGGTAAGTATTTTTCATCAAAAAAAAGTTCTTTAATGGATAATTACTGAGGCATATGGCATTATGAGAAATATTGCAGCCAGCTGAGGCCTCAGCTGGCTGCAATATTTCTCATAATGCCATGTGCCGAAGTAATTATCTATTATAATTATTGATCCCCATAAAATCCTATTGTTCTGTGTCTGTGTTGGATCTTCGATTTTAGTCGCACCTATGTGTGATAATTGTGATGCTCATTGCTATTGTTCTTTGTTGTGAAGAATATATCTTAGATTTTAATTGTGCCGAGGGTTTTTATTGTCGCACGTTGTTATAGTTGTTCAAAACAGTTCTAATGATGGAATTAATTCGTGCAAGGCGTGTAAAACAGCTAATTTGCATACATTGCAAATTATAATTGCATTATAAGCCAGAGAATTCAGTCATTTTACTTAGTGCGAACCTGGGTTTAGAAAGAGGATGGATTCGTCGGAAGACGAAGGATTATTTATTACACAGAGCTTTTCGAAGGCAGAGATTTCAGCAGAAATCGAAGATAATGTAGTGCAACGTTTAGAAATTTCTGTCAGTGCTTTAATTCTTTATCGACTTCTAAAGGCGGCGTTTCCATTTTCTTTTTTTAAATAGAGTAAAGATTTATAACGCCAACTACAGCTTCAGAATGCGAGAAATTTGACAAAAGTTGGGTTTCAGACGAAAGCCGCCGGAAATGGGCGTCGGTTTTGAAAGTCTTTGAGGAGTAGAAGAAGCAATATTTTTAATAATTGTAACCTGCACTGCAATATTTTTGATATTGCAGCATGCTTATTTAGCGCGTTTAATTATATTACTCCTGATAATTTCCCTGCTAACAAATAGGACCGCCTCCGTTCTCCTCATACAGTTGTTTTGTCATCTTAAAGACTACAATCGTTGATTTAATGCAGAGAAACAACAGTAGAATTTCATGGGGATCAGTAATTATTTTGTAATATTTCATTTCGTGTGTAGGTGCGAGCGCTTTTTTTTAAAGATAGCAGTTAGTTTTTCTAGAAAGGGGCTCGTATTTTGGAAATTAAACTTGATTTAAAAAATCGAGTTTCCGGATGGGATTTGAACCCACGACCCTCCGTGATCTAGTCGGATGCTCTAACCACTGAGCTACAGGAGACTCTATGGTGAGCAAGGGTCAATTAGTGGGTATTGACTGGAACCGCATCACGCGGCTACACAGCCAAACATCAGCTAGCGCATAGAAGCTCACTAACAGCATCACGCTGTCACATTAAAGCATCACATGCATTAAAGCATCACATGCAGCCAACCAACCTCCAAAGTGAGCGTGTAGAAATGAAAATAAACAATTTAAAAAATCGAGTTTCCGGATGGGATTTGAGGGTCGTGGGTTCAAATCCCATCCGGAAACTCGATTTTTTAAATTGTTTATTTTCATTTCTACACGTAAACTTGATTTATCTCCTGTTGATTAATTGTTTCGCTTTTCTTTCAAATCTAAACAAACTTACCTTAAAATGAAGTGCTGACTTAAAATTTGAGACATTAAAAAAATTACCTCTTTTACATATATGATGTAAAGTTGTTTTCGATAACCAGTCGAGTTCGCAATTGCGCAAGAAATAGTTCTACACTTGGAGTTAATATTTTCATGGAGGGAAAATTTCTCAGTAAGGTGTTTCTAACGGCTCTCTCGGCTTATGTATAATACTTTTCCTCCAGACTTAATTAATTATTTATGAATTTTGATAAAGCCGTCTTTTTTATTCGTGACATTATGACAAGACAAGAACAGAGAGAGGAGTCTTCAGAAATTCTCAGTGGAAATCTAAATGTAACGAAACAAATCGAAATTTCCGATGGCGTAAAAGCCGGCGAACAATTTTTTTTAGCTTCCTAAGTTTGCACTATTATTCGATGCACGGAAATCAGAAAATTTCGTTAATTTTCATCAACGCGACATAATAGACGCTTTTCCCTCGTGGATCCCCAAAATGTATAATTTTTGATTTGACCTTCTGCTTTTTTTCCATGCAAACTGATGGTAAAAATAAAAATAAAATTAATGTATATTCAGGTAAGCAAGTCAGTTTCTAAGCTGCAAAGAATCGATGTCTCGTTGGCAAATCGATAACTCGTCAAGGGAAGAAATCGAACTTAAAGCTAAGCGTGATTAAGACCATTGTAGAATTTCTCGAAATGTGAGGTCATTGGATCTCGTGATTATCACGTGTTGAGCTTTTCCTGAGAAGTTTTTTTGGTTGATCTTTAATGCGTTCAGGAACGTTGTGGAATAAATAGTTTTAAAGATTTTGTGCATACGGATTATTTTACAACCATGCTACGACATTTCAATGTTGTTATGTCCTTCACGAAGTTGTTTTGTTACCACAATTTGTTGTAAGATTGGTGCCGAATCTTGCGCAAAATGTCTGGGTGTCGTAAACTCGAGCATTCGTGGGAAACAATTTCTCTTGTATTTAGGTTGGACGATGGTTTTCAAGGTTGTGTCTAATGTTTCCGCCAACGGTAAAAGCAGTCCGCAAATGTGGTCTTCATCGGAGACGATAAATGAAAATACATCAGAGGCACTGAACATCAATTCTTCATTCGGAGGACATTACCAAAACCGTTTTGTGCCAAATTGGCATCTTGTGAAACCCAAAGAGGTAAATCTGTCTTTTAAAATCGCCCACGACAAATTCTCATTGTCATATAGGTGACTCTGAAAGAATTTCTCTCTCAAATTTTGATACAATACCGAGCACCGAAGTAATGTGTCGTTATTAGTCGATCCAACTCCAAATTCTCCAAACACACATTATGAGAAATGTAAAGCAGGAAGTAAGGAGAATTGCTAATGGAATCTTGGGAGTGAAATGGTTATCAGAAAATTCCTATGACAAGTTTTTAGAACTTTAATACAACGCACAGTATAGCAATGGTCCAATGCCGATAGTAATCCGGAACTGAAATAGTGTTGAAATAATACTTGGTTTCGTTGTTTGATTGGTTTAAAAAGATGGCCGATCAGATTTAAAACTGAAGCCCTTCGA